>NW_027122078.1:0-4897 GCF_030686945.1 Centruroides vittatus
CATCAGTACATTTCAAAAAAATTTACACCCGCCTTGCTAAATTTCTGTTTGCGCTACTGCTGTGTTGCATGATGTCGGGAACAAATTGACTCCATGATGATATGTCCACAGAAAAAAGTTGATGTTTCTTTTTTAGTATAGTGAAGCACTAGTTCTGCAGAAAACATGCCAGTAAGAAATTCTGAGTAAGAAATAATAGTGAAAATAGTATTATGATCAGTGTTTGGAATGACAAACAGAATAGAATGCGATCAGAGTTAATTAAAGCAGAGAATTCTAGAAAAATGAACTCCAAACAAAGCTGCATTGACTTTTTAAAATTTTTACTTAAGAATCAAACGTTATTAGAAGCAACAAAAGAACAACAGAAATACAACTTCAAGGAAAATTACTTCTTATTGTTTTCAACTTGTAATTCAGAAAGTTGTAAATTTGTTTACTGCTTAATAAACTTAATTTTCTATTTTTGATTAAAATTATTATTAATTAATGTTGTCGTCATCGTCACGGGAAGTAAAAAAGGTTTCTAAATCTATTTGTTTGTAGAAGAGATGTTTTCTTTTACTCGCCATTTCAAGTCGGTTGGTTTCTCCCACGCTGTGTTTGAAATTTGACACTCTGAAAATTGGCAAATCCAATTAAATTTATATTTAAATTTAGTTAAATGTTTAAATTTAAAATGTAAAATCATATTTTAAAAATTTATTTTGTTTCTTTTTTCATTACTAAACTTGATAACAAATTTAGCGTTACTTTATTAAAGTTGTAAACAAATAATGTGAATTTTGTTTTCCTTTGTTTAGAACGAGTTTTCAAAGACGGGCTTGAGAGTTACTCAAAACGAAAAGGTAAAATTTTAATAAAAATTAAAATAAGCTTTTATTAAATTAAACGTAAATTAAGCTATTATAAAAACAATTAAATAAGCGATTCTGAATAAAAGTAAACATATGCACACAGAAATGAAATGTTCATTTTTTGTGACGAAGGCCCTGACTCTTCTGAAATTCTTGTTTTTTTTTTTTTTTTGCAATAAAGTTGTAAAGTTTCATTTGTCGCTTTTTCCCCCTTAAGCAAATGTCGGTAGCGGAAGATCACATCCAAAATTCCTCGTTTTGTTTTTGCATTCCTTTCAAAATCTGGATCACTAGCGAGGTTGAGGCCGAAGTTTTAAACGCGAAAACGTGTACGCCGGACGTTCAGCGCCGCTTTCCTCTAAGCCTAGAAGTTTGACAATGGTGTTTGGAAAGTCAGTGGCGTCATGCTCGACATTCCAAACGCCATTGTCAAATTTCTAGGCTTACAGGAAAGCGGCGCTGAACGTGCGACGTACACGTTTTCGCGTTTAAAACTTCGGCCTCAACCTCGCTACTCGCTACAATTTGATCAACAATTTTGGTTATCGTTACCAAACTTTTACTAAGGAAATGTAGAGAAATTCTGTTGGTTCTTTGTTTTCAGAATCACTATTTTCCAGTTCTACACGAATTCCTTGTTCTGCCAGTTCTTGAAGGTCGTCATTGGTAAGGCTCTCACCAGTAACTTGCAGCAATTCCTCAATATCTTGCTCGTCTACATTCCTAGTCCTGCTGTATGGATTAGGTTGACTTTGCTCAACCTAACGATACAGCGATAGGCTCTTCTCGTGATAGGCTCGTCGATAAGCTCTTCTCGTTGGATACCTTCAGTCATAACTTCTTCCACACTTCGTTTGTGCCAGTTAATCCAATTAATCAGTTAATTCTTGCCAAGTGAAGCCGATATTGCCTACGACATCCATGATGTTATATTTTTTCCAAAATTGCACCAAAAAATATAGATTTAAAGAAAGTACACCTTTTTCTGATTGGATCGTGTTCGTAAATAATAGTATTATATAGGAATCAATGAAATACCGCGATAATTTAAATCAGCGTAAATTTTGAGCTTTTTTTAGACTTCCAGCAGACCGCGTTATATCGAATCAGCGTTAAGTGAGGCAGCGTTAAGCGGGGTCTTACTGTACTTCACACTTTACCACGGGGCGATATAGCCTAGAAGCTCATGCCCAACTAGCCGATACAAGATAAGATAAGCATTTTAATTTAATTTTTTTTTACAAAAGTTAAAATTTTTTAACAACACAACATTGAACTTATTTAAATCATATTTATCTACATAAATATAATGTTCGAACTCTGGATTAGAGGTGGGAAAAATCCAGTTTCGCTTCTGCGACTGGAACTGTTGGAACTGATTCCGGTACGAAACCATTCCGATGGAACGGTTTTTCGAAACTGCTAAATCTGTTGGAGTAGACATTTTACGAAATCATTATGTTTTGTCGGAATTCCTGTTGGACTCGACGGTTTCTCATCGGTTGTATCCATAGGCCTAATAGAATATGTTTCTCTCTGATCTTAGCATTTCGATTAATCTTTACCAAATTATTCTTGCGTATTCTCTGGGACTATGTGGTAAAATAACACCGTTTCCGTTAAATATCGACTACCGTTATACCTGAACATCCTGCTTCTCCCCTGATTTCACCTCCTTTTAAATCCTGAATCTTTTGCCCGATCTGTATCAAATTTTTTATACTACTCTCCGGACTCCGAGGAATATATAAACTTCCATAAAATCTGAACACTTCTGATTTCCTCGACACTTTCTAATAAACATAACAACGGTAGGCTAAAATAACCAAATTTTGTAATATAGTTTTCATTTTAACGTTTATCCTTCCTACTTTTTGGCCGGACAATGCCGCACGTATCCGCAAGTTTACTAATTAAAACAAATAATTAAGAATTTTAATGAAATTATAAATTTTTAAATATATTTATAAATTTAAAATACTCAACACTAATTTCATTATTCCTTAAAAGTCGTGAAACATTGCCAATTAATTTTATGTTCAAATCCAGGTGAAGAGCTGACTGTTCAGTTAAAAGCTGTATTCGTAAAAGTACAAAATGAAAAATGTGTTGACAGTTCCGGAACTGAAACTGTCTCGACACTCGATGTAGAACTGTTTCTAGTAGTTTCGAGTCCGAAGGGAGTCCGAAGGGATTCCGACCGGAACTACCCACCTCTAACTCTAAAACGTTCGAAATTATAATCGTTTGAAGTAGAAGGTACTGTACAATTGCATATTTGTCCTTTATTGGATACGTGTTCGAATTTTGAAAAAAAATTGATGAGATTTGATTTCATTATTTTTGTTTTGTTAAATTATGGATCATTTATTTACCGAGCAGAATGTTCGTTTTAAAACAAGTATCACACGTAATAGAAATGTAGATTTGCACATGACTTGTTTAGCCCCATATTCTATAAAACTGTACTTTATTATTTGATTTTACCACCAAATTATATTTATCCCGCAATTATTTTTCCTGTCGAATCTGATATCGATCATATACAAATTTCGCATATTACGACGATTTGCGCTTATTACAACAAGACAGGTATTCGTATACACGATTATATAAATTGCGGTAAAATAACTACGGAATTCAAAGTATTCTTGCGGAGATTGTATGCTCGTATTAATACTGACATCTCTGATCTTTCCGAGAGTGCAGCAACAACCAAATGGAGTCGATAGCGATGTCTATGAAATCGCTTTTGTTGTCGCCTTAACACAGAGATTCACAAAGAAAATTCGAAAGAAGCATTACTTGATATTTCATATGCTAAGCATGATAATATCCAAAATTTAAATGTTCTAAGGTTTATAAATGTCCAATACGAATATATTGTGTCCACAGGACACAAATGTATAAATAAAAAAATAATCATTAAGTTATGATAGTTTTGTCTGAATGTCTAATTGATGAATTTCTATTTCAGTGCAAAAAGAAAATCGCTGTAAGATAATTATGCTTTTATAGCTTTAAATCATAAACCATTTGATATTAATTTTAAAAAGTAATTGATAATGTATTCGTAGGCTATGGTAACTGCTTTCGAAAGTCTTACGGTAAGTTACTTTTTTAAAATTTATTGTTAAAACATTTAAAATTCACGTAATTGTTATTTTATAATATGCACTACAACGTTTCATTCTTGAATGTAGAAATATTTATTATAAATTTAATTCAGAAACTTAAGATTTAAATTACTTTTGCTAAGACTGAAATGAAATAGAAATTTCAATTAAAATGACTGACGTTAATTTTTTGAAATAGAAATTCTCTTATCTTGATTTGGTTAGATCAGATGGAATTCCAATAAACGAAAATTCGGATAATCCAAAATTTTGGTAAAGTCAAATTGTTAGGCGATGAAGAACTACGTGATCTCATCATCATTATCATACACCATTCACGAATTTAGGCCATGTTGACCCGTTTCGGTCTCAGCTAGACAGGGTCTAGTTGTTTTTGTGAACGTCCAGGTCGTCGTTGTTCTCGTGGTTGATACTGTAAAACTGCATGAGGTATCCTAACCGGCGACATTCGAGATACATGAAGTCATTTTTCTCTATATGTGGAGATTTTTTCAATTAATGACCGCATATGGAGTTCCTCCAAAATATCCTCATTTCGACAATGATCCAGGAATTCGGCGCATAAACATCATTTCGACTGCCTGTAATCTTTTGATATCTTTCTTCTTTAGGACCCAGATTTTACTTCCGTACAAGAAGAGCCAGAGTTTTATATAATTTTAGTCTGGAATGTTTTTGTATAAAGTGTGGTTTTAAAGTGTTATTTATTATTCCTAATATTTGTAAAAATTTTTGTGAGCTCATTATTTATGTCATTCTCACCTTCATAAGAAATATTGCATCCTAGATAAAGGAAATTATTAACTTGCTCTAAAGTTGTATTATCAATTACGATTTTGCTGCGTATTGGCTCTGTGCCTCTAAATGCCATTACTTTGGTTTTATTGATGTACGAGGTGAGAA
>NW_027122079.1:0-73444 GCF_030686945.1 Centruroides vittatus
AAATTATTTTTTGTATTAATTTCATTTCAGTCAAGTTAGAGATATGCAAAGAAAAGCTAATGAACAGATACAAGACCAATTACGCATATATGAGTTCCTTTCTCTGGAACGAGGGACATAACGACTTTCCAATAAAAGAATGTTTTGTGGACGTTAAACTCCAAAAAACAGACATGATAGAACGAAAAACGGGCGAACTTATACAAATCGAAGAAGTTTTCGCCAAGAGATCGAAAAAGCACCGAACAGTATTGATTACAGGAGATCCGGGATACGGGAAAACGACCATTTGTAAAAAAATCGCATACGACTGGGGGAGCGATGAGGATCGTCGAAGTTACTTAAGATATTTCGATGCTTTAGCTGTAATTGAATTACGTAAATTAGGAGAGAGAAACGTTATTGATGCCGTACTGGAATGCATCGACAAGAATGAAGACGACAATTTTCAGACGAAACTAAGAAAAGCCAAATGGAATTTTTTGGTCATTTTGGATGGATTTGACGAATTTCGCCATAAAAAATGTGTTAAAGAATTCATAACAAACGACTCTTTCGAACTTTCTGAGAAAATGACAATTGTTGTTACTAGCCGTCCGCACGTTACTGATGAAATAAGGAAGGAATTTGAATATGGATATTGCATCGAAGGATTCTCTCCCGAACAAAAAGAAAAATACATTAATGTTATTGTTAGAAGAAACAAAGATAAAAGAGAGTATCTACTTAGTCTGATAAATAACGATAGCTTTTACTTCGAATTAGCAAAATGCCCATTGATGTTGCATATGTTATGCTGCCTTCCCGCAAGTAGATACGACCGCTATATAAAATCCAGAGCCGATTTGTTTGTCTTAATATTTCGTCTTTTGATAAAACGATACAAGGAAAATAAAGGCAACGTTCGAAATCTGAATACTGGAAAGTTTTTTGAAGGAGAAGATTTTGTTATTAAATTAGGAGAACTTTACTACAAGAAAGAATTCTAGCAACCAAATTTGGCCACCAGCTTGGAAACACAAAGAATGACAAACGAAGATTTGAGAATTATCTTTCATGATGAAGAGGAATACCAATTTATCGTTGGTCTCGACGTATTTGCAAAAAGATCAAAAGAAAATAATGAGCCATATTTTGAATTTATTCACAGATTGTTCGTAGAATTTGTAATGGCTTTATACATTTTTCATTCCATAAATACTGTCGCAATTCCTAAAGTAGGTGGTATTTTGTTTTTTATTTTTGGTTTGTTTGGAGATGAACCGTTTGCAGGCAGCCTCGTAGACTTTCTACAAACAAACCTCTTCCATCCCGTAACCTGGTGGACTGTTCTTACAATGAACTTAAAAACGTAAGGAATAAAGAAATATTTCTTGAAAAAGCCAGATTAGTTCTTTATTACGATTGCTTAAACGAATTTCTCAAGTTATCCAATATCTTTAAAGGCAATCAAATTTACTTTGGCATTCCTGACAATTTTGAATACTACGAAGATATTAAGAAAGAATTGATTAAATTTCATAACAACCTGAATTATTCGCATCGTCTCGTAGTACGTCTACTACTTGATAAGAGATTTTCTAACGACACAGCCTCTTGTCGTTCCGATACATATATAAATATACAGCAACCTGTGCAATTTTTAAGAAATTTAATAAATAGTTACAGTTGGGATAAACTCGGCTTTTATTTTTATGGCATCATTCACAATCGTAATGCAGAATATTCCATTATAAGCGACAGAAATATTGACACCTTCAGAAGGGTAGAGGAAGATGTAACAGAAGAAATGAAGGAAGAATTCTCTCTTAGACATGAAAAAGCCGTTGTCTTACACAGTGAAAGAAAAGTTGGTGCTGATATTAAATATATAATATCCGAAGATCAGTTTAATTCTCTAGTAGCGCGTATCGTTATCGATCCACATCAAAAAGATTTAACTTCTGGCTTAGTTTCTATAACTATGGATTGAAACATAATAATCATTCACTGTAATTCTTAACGATAGTTCAGTTACAATTCTTTTGCTCACTTATTTTAAATTTTGATGGCGGTTGTATTAAATTCAACTCCACAACCGTAAATGGCAAAGAAAGTCATGTGATGCAAAATTCAGGGTCGAATTACACAAAAAATTGATTACTAAAAGATTTTATCTCGAACATTTACGCATGTTACATGATGTGCTCAATGCACACTTCTTTGGATAGAATCTATATTCTTTAGCAGAAGTGTTAAGTGATGTTCTTTCCCACCCTGTACAATATCATATCAATTGTTGAGTTTTCGTGAATAATTGGATACTCGTGACTTGTTACAGTGAAACAATTTTTATTATAAAGGTATTTTTCAATATTCCATTATATTTTATTATGTTATGCATAACGTATCTTTGAATAAATGTGAATTTTGTTTTGGAAATTAAGTAAAGCTGTATTTAAATTTTTAATGTGAAAGACTTCGTGGTAACGGTGATGAGATTTCTCTTATTGAAATTCTAATGTGAACGTTTTTTGTGATTAAATAAAAATATCTTTTAACAATGTTTTTCATTAAATTTTTTAGATTCTTTACTTTCTTATGTTAAATTACAATATTTTTAAAGGAAATTAAATTAATATGATTTAATACACGTAATTCAAGAGTACACAAAAGTGTGCAAATGCGAATTTTTCCAACTCCCTCTTTTTTTTTTTTCTTTTTTTTTTTTGCTGAAAACGAATATGTTTCAATGCCAATATGAGCAAAATGGGTTAAAAATGCTACAGATACTAATTAAATTTTCGGTTTTTCTTACAGAAAGTCACGTGTATTTCTGTAAATAAGGTAAAATGTGCCAACAGCTGCCAGTTAAATTTTCACAGTTTCGGCTCAAAGCTTACAATATATAATGTTGTTTGAATTCCGTTTTTGAGATTGTTTAATTGAAATAATTGTTCTTGCTAGGAATGTTCAACCTTATCGAGTAACTGTTACGAAAAAACACAACTTTTCGATTTTAAGGCAGTACCCAAGTCAAAATTCAACACAGTTAAATTTATCACATCAGTAAATCAGTAAATCAGTGAAACCCAGTAAATTTTGTACTATTGCTTATACAGGTAACCCCCCGTATAACACGGCACTTCTATAGCACGGGTTCACTCTAACATAGTTCGGGAATTAAGTAAAACACTCCTACAACATGAAATGTAATAACAACCGTTACCAGTTGATGATGCTCAAGTTGAGATCATCACATAGGATGAATAGTCCTATGGTAAAATATTTACTCAAATAATAAATAAGTATTTTACCCATGAAAAAAATCTACTATGTAAAGCTGAAAAACCGGATTCTATTAATGTATGTCAAAAATGGCCACTAGGGGCGCCTTTAGCAAGTATTTAAATTAATTTAAATTATCAATATAAATTATTTTATATTTTTACAGTATAATATTCAGTATATTGTTATTTTTATTTGTAATTTTGTATGCCCCGATGCCTGGCATTGGACCTTTCGACTTGTGAATAATAAATCCGATTTAAAGAAGGATTTAACAGCGTGTTTATTAATTATTGGAACCTAGTTCCCCTTTTCGCACTAGTTCTTTGTTTCCTATAACACGGATTCGCATAACACGGCAATTTTTTGCAACGTATCTCCCGTGTTATGCGAAGGTTACCTGTATATTTTTATTTTATAAAGCAATAAATATACATACGAAATTTCACGAAATTACTGTTTCTGGCATATCCATTTTTATGTTCAGTCTTTTTATACAGTCTTATCATTTCACACACTGTAGTTTACATAATGAAAAGAATTACGCCAATTCTCGTTAATAAAGTGTTTCTATGATATTTCAATGTGTTATTACTAATTCTTTATCCATAATTAGTAAAACCGAAACTATTCATTGAAATCTTTAATATAGACTGTTAATTTGATATATATTACATAATATTACATCCCCTTAAATTATCAAAAATAATTTAATAACAATAAATCATTAACAATAGTGAGTTTTCTATTGATATATTCGTAATATTGTTATAAGTAGCTTCAGGTAATTGTAATATTTGATTACAAAGATAATTTTACTAAACAAAAGCCTATTTATTTTACAAAAGCGATTAACTTAAATTACAGGAAAAGAAGAATGTGGGAAAACAATTTAAGTTCATTTTAGACTTTTATAATTATTTTCATAAAATTTCGAATTGGGTGTGAACTTCTCCCAATCAGTTATATCTCCCAACTTCCCTTATCAGTTATATGTTGAGTTTTTCTTTTCTGGAAATTATAAGTCAGAATAACTTTACAATAATTTCTGCCAACAATTTCGTACCAAAAAAATAACATTATGAAAAGTAAAACATCTACAATAGATTACTATTTAGGAATAGAATCTTTGATAATTCTGAAGAATTTAACTTGCACGCTTTTTCATTACACATGATCCCAGCATTTAAAAATAATCCACTATGAGAAGCGCATGACGCTCTTATGCACAACCTCTTCAGCATAACTTCATATAAATTCGGATAAACTGATTTCTTTTCTTTCCACCACTTCAGAGGATCTAATTCCCTTGAAAGTAGAGGTTCTGCTAAATAACGTTGCAATTCTGTATTGATTGTAGTATATCGTTCATACTTAATTCTGGACTGTAAAAAATAAATTTTTATGGATTAAATTTATTCATGTCTAAAGAAAATTAAAAGTAAATACGTACTTTACTGGTAGATTCATCAAATTCGCTCCAAAGCAATCCAGATGAATTGCTTTTACATCCTTCGAAAACATTTGATACTGCGATGCTAGTATTTTCAATTCTATCTTCATATACATCAGTTAAAGATTCACACGCATTTTTAAAATCCTTCTCGTTTACGAATCCTAGTTTCTTAAATCGTGGATCTAAGATTATTGCTTGGGCAATTAATTTCTCTTTTTCTACTGCTCCAAATCTTTTATGTAAATTCTCTAATAGTCTTTTCCCCATGTTTGCAATTTCTTCAGGTAAATGAGGTATTTCTAAATATCTTTTTACACGATTTATTAATATTTGTGACAAAATGGAAACTTTAGATATATTAATAGTATTATCGTCAATAATATCTTTTCTTGCTTCCTCGAAACTTGATAATAAGTTTCTTGCGTGATCAATTACATTCCAGTGAAGATAATGGATATTAAAATTCATTGTTGACGAAGTCTTTAGAGTAGAAATGATCAGCTCTTGATTGTTAAGAATTCCGTTTAACATGTCTAAAGTCGAATTCCATCTAATAGAAACATCTTCGTCTAAAACTAATCCATTGAAATTTATATCTTTTTGATTAAACATAAATTTTGCTCCGACATCACCGTCTTGTTTTAGGGATTTTACAATATTCCTGAATTTTTCCACGATGTTCTCGATATCTTTCATACCGCTCTGGACCACTAATTTAAGTAAATGTGCATAGCATGGTATACTCTTCCACTTACATTGATGAATAGCGTTTTCAATGCTATTATCACAATCATTAACAACACGTATAATTTTTGAACTGATTTGCCAATCATTCACAATATGCATAAGCTTATTTGCGATATCATTTGAAGTATGTTCTTTCTCGATTTCGAAACACTCCAATGTATTAGAACGTAATCGCAGACTAGGGCTTATGTAATGTACCGTTATAGCATAAATAGCAGCGGAACATCGTTCTAACGTTAAGCAAACTGCTGTAGTATTGCTCAGTTCGTTCATAATCGTTCCCTTCGTCTCATTGTAAAGTCTCGGAATCAAATCGTTTGTTAAGATTTCTCGAGATGGGAGTGTATATTTAGGTTGCAATAGTCGTAAAAATTCCTGAAACTCTTCATCGTCCAGTAAATCGTAGGTGTAGAAATTCTTGCATAACATTTTTATTAGTTGTTTCTCAGTGACATTAATTTTTTTAGCTGCACTTCGTTTGTCAACTTTTGATAAACTAGATCTATGTGGGTAGATAGGAAGAATGGCAACAGTTGGTAAAGTATGACGGTTAGTTTTATTTGTTGTTATTCCAGAAGGTAGTGTAGTACTTATTTTATCTGTTATTGGAGAGCTTGGCTTCTGATGAAGAGAGCAGATTGATATATTTGTAGTGGATAAGGTAGGCATGGTTTGGCTGTAATTTGGCGAAGTGTTATTTCTACACGTTCTGGGTACAGATGGCAGTAACTCATTATAAAATTGACGTGTTCTTTCACCCGATTTTCTAGCAGTCAAGTCATACCGAAAATCATTTCTATCTTTTCTCACAGACATTTTTCTAAAAAAATAAATATTTGACAACGTTAATCAAATTCAATTTACTATACATAAATATTGTACTGTACACCGTAAGGTAATAAAATATTCGTTTTTGTAATGTAACTGTTATTTATTTAGCAGTAAATTCATCCATAAATGTATCTTATAGAAGAATTTATGAATTTTATATCGAACTCGGTGAATATTATAAAGTACTTATTTTAAAATAATCCGAATAACGTGTGTATTTTCAATAGAGTGGACTTAATGACAATTTCACTTGTTACAAGCATTTACAACGCTTTAATAAGCCCATTCCTTTTTGCTATTTCATAATAGTTCAAAATATAAAAAGTTTTAAAATAAAATATGATAACAGATGATGCTTCCAAATGTTATCGAGAAAGTTAAGCAAATCGTTGCTGAATCCTCTCATAGATGTCGTGGCTATGGGAGGCTATGTTGTGTCTAATTTGGCTATGGGAGGGCGGCGAATCATCTCTAGCGAAATGACGCTTTTTTGGCATTCTACCACGAAATGTGCGAGTCGTCCATGTCAAGCTCATGAGCATTTTTATAAATTACAATAAAGTTGTTTTGTTGTTAGAAGCTTAGATTCATTGTGTATATAAAAATCATATTGCGCTAATAGCCATTACGGGATTGTATCTTTCTTGGAAGATCGCCGATTACGTTCTACCATCAACCGAATCCAATCCTTTCGTTACGTGAAAGTTCAAACTTCTACTATTGATAATCGTTTAAAATATCTATACTGGACATACCCTGTAAAAACACTGGGTGAATTTCAATCGATCCACCGGACTAACTGAAAATTATGCATCCCATAAAAGATCAGTGAAGAAAACATGTTAAACTTCACGAACTATTTCTTTTATCATAGATAGCAACTGCAGAAGTTTTCTGTTTCCTACAACACTTCACACATAAAGGTTTAATAAACGTTCATTATTTAAAAGAAAATTTTAAGAAAGCATTTGAGTAATTTAATTATCGGAGAAAGACAAAACTGTAAGATTACTTTTTACAAAAGTTTCAGAAAAAAGAAATTGGTCATTTTCGAGTTATTGTCTGTCAGAAAAACATTTTAAGCAGTCTGTGTTTATAACAAAACAATACAAGTAAAGAATTAGGAGGCCGTACCTTGAGCTTAGCATTTGAAGTAAATGATTAAGAGGATGGGGAGATAAGATAGAGAAAGTAGGGGAAAGGGGAGAAAATGTAGATAAGAAAGTCGGAAGTGAGTCATCTGAGCTAGCCACCAGAGTCTGTTACCGACCAAAATAAAAATTTACATACACAGTGTGGGTCACAGCCCAGCTGAATATACATTAAGTTGCTTATAAGGCACTGGTGAGACACTGCAAAAATGACAACAGCTTGACAAGATAGGACATAGGCCAGAATCACACATGCGAAAAATTCGGCGTAAAATCTATCATAAAGCAGAAAATATAAAAATTTTTCTGAAATTTTGGCTGAAATAGAACTGAAAAAACAGTAGAGCATGTTTCTACTTTTTACGCCGTAAAATTTTTACGCCAAAACTCTTCCAATATAGAGAAGTCTTTTCTGTGACGTCAAAGTATACACGTGGCTTTTTATTCTAACAATGGCAGCAATGAGGGTTAACCCTATAATTGTAACGGTCTCGAAGAAACAAAAAATAAATAAAATAGAAGCGTTTGTTGAACCCGTTAAACCACATAAGTGTCATGTATAAGAACATTGTATTTAAACAACGTTTATGGATGGCTATAGGTATAAAATTTCAAATAAAAAATAGGTCTAGTGGAATCGATATATAAACCTATTATTTAGATCACACGTTCATTATTTGAATTCAGAATACGACTGTATTAATTTAAACTTTCTATATTATGGCAGAGGCAACGAAAAAAAAATGAAAGGTACGAAGGGATAGATATATGAGAAAAAAAAGTTAATAAAATGTAGCATTGTGAGAGGCAGTAACGTTTCCTTTTTAACCAGAATTTTTACGTATGTATGTTCTAACATAAAAGCGTAAAACAAACTAAACTGAAAGCTGATTTCTAATTCAGTTTTCTACCACAGAATTTTACGCATGTGTGTTCTTGGCAATATGGGCGTCATGGAATCACAACACTACATGTGACAAAAACAGAACAGGCGCGACGCATAACAAATTTATTATCTTTCTTTTATAACAAAGTAAATATGTTTACGGTAAAGTAATACGTAAAATGAATAAATTACTTACTTTTTTATGTATATTATGCTGTTTGGCAAAAATATTTGAAAAAGCCCAATCGGAAATGTTGAAACGAAAATCGATTGTAAGAGTAAATATTTAAAAATTATCTCACGTTGAACATTTAAACTCGCAGCAAATAAACACTAAAATTTATCACAGTAGATAAGATTTTATCAATCAAAACCAAAATCGAAACCAAAAACTGAAATCAGAACTTTGGAAATAGTATATATTAAATTTTTTAAAAATAATTACTATAATAATAAAATAACAGTATTAATTAAATAAATCAAAGTTTAATATAGAAATAATAAATATAAGATTAATTTTATAATATTTTTTTAATATATAGATTGAATATAAACGTAAATATACAGGATATTTATAAACTTGGTTCTTGTAAAATATCCCGAATCTTTCATCAGGATAGTTTAAATGTATTTCAAAAGAAATTGCATTCTTTTCAATAAAGAATAATGTTATCTGTCATTGCCTGTGCTTTACTTGGATTAGATGAGACTATTAAGTTATAACTAAGATTAACATCTACGTTTATTCTCAAGTTATTTTTTAGGAAAATAACTTAAAATATACATTATATCCGAACCACAAACAATAGCCTAAAAGTTATTGGAATAGGCCTTTAGTTAATTACAAAATAATTTTATTAATTTGCAAATGATCAACGTTAGTGTGTCTAAAAATATATAAAAATTTTATAATTAAATTTATCTTATAAAAAATTATACATATATTTATAATCAGCAGAAAACCATAAATAAAACTTACTTGGTTAATATCACTTATTACAAGAATTTCTGATATTAGAGAACATTTGGAGAAGCAGAATTGATGTCGTGATTGTCTCCTCTTAGTACAATTTGACCGTTAACATTCAGATTAGTACAATCAATTTCTGAATAAAAAAAAACTTGTACTTCGTACTTACTTATCAAAAGGCGTAGATAATTTATAACAAGAGTATAGCCATTGTTCATTCAATAGAAAAATCGTAAAACCAATTTTTAATCTGTTGTAAAAACAAATCTGTGATTTCGATAAATATGAAAATATTGCATTATTCTATTATATTATATTGTACTAGAGGTACAGTATTTTTCTTTGGCATATCGCAACATATAAGCGATCTACCATAGAAAGGTATCGTTTATCTGTTTAGATATACAAATTGAATAAACACGCCATTCAACAACTTTCAACTTCTTTCAGATAAATGCTTTAGCCGATCCTAAATATTTGCAAATTCATAGAAAAAAAAAATTCAGGATGAAATACAGTAAGAGTACTCTACCTTGATTGAAGAATCATTATTTAATAAATTTCATTTAAAGGATCAAATATGACCACTTGTATTTTCAGTTAATTCACAGTTATCATATTCATATTCTTCAGGCAAATTTTCTTTATAATGATTTAAGTCTGTGCTATTTATTTCACTTATTTTTAACTCGGCTATAATGATATAATTGACAACAGAATACGCTCCTAGAAATTACGACCCGCCATCTTCGTTCCAACACGTGATTCGGTGACGTCATAAGAGACCGTAAAATAGATTTATGCGGTAAGCACTCACTTTATTTCCAAAATTTTTTAAAATCTTTTTCTTGACAATATTGAGCATTATATTTAAGTAAGCTTGTAGTTTTAATAAAAGTTTAATTCCTCCCTGAACATCAATTTTTTTTCGGCACTAATATATGACAGAATGAGTTTTTCCCTTGTCTCACCTATAACATTTTCTTTACTTCCAACTCGTTTCTTTACGTTTCGTGGAGTTCTTTCCTAGGATAGTGGTAAAAAAGTTTTTATTTTCTATCATAAAAATACAAATATTTTTCAAAAAAATAACAATGATGGGTCAAATCGTAAGAAAGCAAAAAATTTTCTAAACCTATTCTTGTGAAGTTATAGTTAAGCTTGTACTAGCATCACGATACTTATGAGAAGCTGCAGTTGAGCCAATCGCATAAATTTGCAAATTCTTTAAAACTTTTAGTGTTTTTGGACAACCCATATCATAATTTGACGAAATCATATTGAAAATACAGTAGAAATACAACATTATAAAATATAAACATAAATTTCATACACTATAAGTAAATGCATACCTGTGTATCTTCAATACTGCTAGGCAGTTTAAACTTTTAACTTTTCTGTGACTGTTAACTCTAAGTTTGCAAAGAAAATACCTATGCTGACAACGGAATGCAGTTTTATAAATGTATTTATTATTTTTCAATTTTGGATATGTTGAATCAACACGCCATTAATCAAATGTTCTTTCCAGAAAATGTTTTAGTCAATCCTAAATATTTACTCATTACTTAAAAAACAAAAATGTTAGGCTAAAATATATTAAGAGTTCTGCACTTTACCACACAGTCAATATTCATTGCATTGCATTCAACAGATAAAATAACACCGCCTGTATTTTCAGTGATTTTACAGTTATCGTATCGACATTCTTCAGACAAATTTTGTTTATAATAATTTGACTCTGTGCCTTGTGTTTCACTAATTTTTTAATTCGACGATGATGATAATGTTGAAAGCAGAATAAGATCCTGGAAATTACGACTCGCTTATCTTCGTTCCATCATGTGATTAAATGACGTCAAAACAGACCGTAAAATAGAATTGTGCGTTAAGCACTGACGTTACTTCCATAATTTGTTCAAATTTCTTTTTTGACAATATTGACCATTATATTTTAATTAAATAATTAGCCAAATGTCGCTATAAAATTAGTTTTCAGATTTAAATTTCTGTTCGAAATTTTATTTAAATTTTAAATTAAACATATTTTAAATTGACGCAAAACAAGAAAGAAAAAAGCGCAACTTGTTTATGAATATAAAATGTGTGCTAATGCATTAATAATAATATATTTATGTACTGTACAGTTTATACATGTTACTTTTTTCTAATGCTAAGCAATTAATGTACTGTTCAGTACTCGTTTGTAATAAACATCGTTAAAATATAAATAAATAAATATGCACTGGATATTTTTCAAACATTTCACGTATTTTTACTATCTCAAATTTAACATCACGCTAAATGCAAGAATGAGGGCAACAATAGATTTTCCATTGTTAGCATTTCTTTGTTGAGTAGAAATTTTTAAAGAAATAAGACGCGTTTAAAACTTTGTGCTGTGATTTTTTGAAAAAATATTGCGTTGGAGAACAACGTAAGTAATATTTTGACAGACTAGTATATATTCTGTACAAATATTAATATAAAAATATAATTACCGATGTAGAAATTTGTTGTCAGTATTCATAAAGTTCTTATACTTGAGTAACAGCAAAGAACTAGAATAAGAAATTAATATTAAGATAAATTTCCATATTATAAACTAATTTGAAATAGAATATATTTTATTTCGATAGCCAAAGTAAATAATAATGACCATAAATCTGTTAAAAAATATTCGCTTGACAGTAAGACCTAAACAACTCACAAGTATTTTTTTATTCAGAGTAAAAAATGGAGAAATTTCAGGAAAATGCAGATATGCATGTAAATAGAGATCTTGACTTGGTGTTGCCTGAGAAACGATTTGATCCTTTGTATTTCTGCATTAATTCTCAAACAGATTACGATGATGATGATAATTTCTCCAGTTGGAAATTGGAAAGTTATGGAGAAACAAATTATATGGAAATTGTTCAGGATCTTGCTGAGGATTATTTCGGTTACACCAATTTTAATTCGCAACTGGATGATAAGAAAAATGTTCACTTTCGTTGTCACAAGTGCGAAGATCATAGAATATCGCGTGCTCAGAAAGTTGAGCTGCAAGCTGTCGAAAATTACCTGAACAGGTAAGAATAAAAATAAAAATTTTAAGTATATACGTAATTAATACGTATTTGATCTCATTTTCTATTATTGTTTCTAGAAATTCAGAGTTATTATGTGAAGAGCAATTAAATCCTCCTGCTGCTAGTACGAAATTAGAAAGATATGATGATTGGAATTGTTTTTTCAGTTGGGAATTGCAAAGTTACCAAGAAACGGGTTATTTGGAAATAGTTCGTGATCTTACTGAAGATTGTTTCAACGACATCGGTTTTAATTCGCAGCAGGTTAATGATAACGATGTTCAGTTTTGCTGCGATAAATTGAAGAATAATCTTGCAACTATTGATGAGATAGATGAGCTTGAAGATATTAAAGATGATTCAAACAGGTAAGATTTTCATATATATTTAATACGTATTTTTACCTCACTTTTATATCATGTTATATTTATATTATAGATGTGAAATGATAGATAATAATAACGATGTTCAGTTTTGTTGCGATAAATTGAAAAATCATCTTGCATCTATTGATGAGATAGATGAGCTTGAAGATATTAAAGATGAATCCAATAGGTGAGATTTTTATTTATATTTAATACAAATTTTTATCTCATTTTCTGTATTGTATTTATGTTAAAAATGAAATGATTTATAGAAAAATAAAAAAATGTTATTCATTATTAAAATTAATATTTAATATTCATGTTCAATTTTTCTCAATAAAAATAACATTTAATTCTGAATATTTTATGTAGTTAAAGAAAAATAATAAAATGAAACATCTAATCGTAATTAAATTTTGCTATTTCTTTTATACTTTAATGATAATGAGCAGTTCTAAATTGATGATAAATTCGATTTCGACAATGAATATTATTCTTTTGCATTTAAAACTTGTTTCTGGAAAAATCGAAGTGGAAGATCTAAAGATTTAATTTATACAATATTCATTTGATTAATTTAAGTATTTCATATTTATTAAATTTGATGGATTTTCAAGTTTTCACAAAACTTTTTCTATTTATCGGAAGTTTGTCTGCAATGTACATAGCTGTGACCTACTTTCAGTAAATCTATGATCAGTATTTTTGAAATAACCTTTTGTCAACAGATACTAAAAGAGACAAATCATCTAAAAATTCTTGTTCTGTCAGACATAAAACTTTATCATTAAAAGATCAGTATCTCTGATTGTAGAATACTTAGCAGTTAGTATAGACTTTTCATTCTCTGTTGCTTTATTATTTCTGTTCCACGTAAAAAATATAGCATTGTCTTTATCACAGACAATTACATGAATTCGAAAACTGTAAAACTAGATTTATCTCACGATAGAATCTTTTAGAACTACAAAGTTGCAGGAAAAACATTTTTATTTGGTTCTTGCACCTCAAGTGGATTAATATGTACTGTACCTGTATTACTTCTGCCGTGTTTCATAAAATCCAGGGCAAGCTGTACAAGCTTTTTAGTTGTAGACAGCATATTATATTAATGATTATTGTCCAACTTGTAAAATGCTTTTAACGCCATTGTATGAGAGTAAGGTGTTATACTACTTTTAACACTTACCATAGATGAAGGTGTTACGTTTATAAATCAACAGTGCCTTTGAGGGAAAAAGATAGTATCAACTCATATCACGTTCTTCCATTGGAAAACATCAAGACAATGTAGCATAACTTCATCTACCGAATATTTCTATATGAAAGGCTACGCGCATCAATAACATTTAATTCTGTAATAAAGTTTGATAGATAACACTTTCTCTCAAGCAGAAAAATCAATACTTTCCTCCATTTAAATGTTCAATTTTATTTTACTGTTTAATATTTTGTTAAGAATGATAAATATGTATTATCAATGGTTTACAATTGATTTACATTTTTCATTTTGATACAACAGGATAATAGAAGATACGACATCCAATGTGCATGAAAAATTGATGAACCATGCACCAAAAAAGAAAAGATTCGCTAAATTAAGAAAATTTTTTAAATTCTTCTTTTGGTATGTATGTTTAATATATGTAGCCTATATAAATATATATTTGATATGCACACATAGGCTGTTTGACAAATTCTTATAACACTTGAGGTTATGTTAATATTTTTTAACTTAGATAAAGTCGTACATATCCTTCAAAATATTGATTGAATTTCTACATATCGCTTAATTTGTAGATTTGTGTACACTTTCGATTCGTAATCACGAACAACTAGGTAGATAATAAAAGTCTAAACAAGTGTTTAAGAATAACAACTTTACTGAATTAGTTGGTTAACTAACCTAAATTAGAAAAAAATAGCTATTGATTTGAAAATTATTTAGATAATTGAATATTTTAGATGAAAATTTTATTTACTTTTATTTTATTTTTACAGAACACAGAAGAATTTTAGAATTTACATCTATTTGAACAGAATTACTATTGTATATTCCATCATATATTTTCAATTTATTGATACATTATTTGTATTTGTTAACTTTCAAGTTTATGAATCTTAATTCTGTTCGTAATTATTATTATTTTCATTAAAATATGTTCGAAAATGGAAAAAATCAAATTTGTAAATAAAAAGGTTTTAAAATTGAACTTTCCAAAAAATTTTAAAATTGAAAATTTCCAAAAAAAATTTTAAAATTCAAAACTTTCAAAAAGGTTTTCAAATTGAAAATCTTCAAAAAAATTTTAAAATCAAAATTTCCAAAAAAAAAATTTTAAAAATCGAAAATTTCCAAAAAAAAATTTTAAAATTGAAAATTTTCAAAAAAAATTTTCAAATTGAAAATCTTCAAAAAAATTTTAAAATCGAAAATTTCCAAAAAAAAATTTTAAAATTGAAAATTTCCAAAAAAAATTTTAAAATTCAAAACTTTCAAAAAGGTTTACAAATTGAAAATTTTCAAAAGAATTTTAAAATTTAAAACTTTCAAAAAAGTTTTCATATTGAAAATTTTCAAAAAATTTTTAAAATTGAAAATTTCCAAAAAAAAATTTTAAAATTGAAAATTTCCA
Organism: Centruroides vittatus; assembly: GCF_030686945.1. Lineage (NCBI taxonomy): Eukaryota > Metazoa > Arthropoda > Arachnida > Scorpiones > Buthidae > Centruroides > Centruroides vittatus. The sequence continues at coordinate 15,384 of NW_027122079.1, forward strand.
AAAAAAATTTTAAAATTCAAAACTTTCAAAAAGGTTTTCAAATTGAAATTTTATCCTTTTATACTAAAAAAATTTGATATGTTATTTATTCGTTTTTGTATATTCAAAAAAAATTTTTTGCTATTTATATTTCATTCGTTAATACTACGAAAATTTCATATGTTATTTATTCGTTTTTTATATTAAAAAAAAATTTGCTATTTAAATTTTATTCTTTTATACTAAAAAATATTCGATATGTTATTTATTCGTTTTTCTATATTCAAAAAAAGTTTTTTGCTATTTAAAATTTACTTCTTTATACTAAAAAAATTGATGTTATTTATTCGTCCATATATATTTAAAAAAAATTTTTTTGCTATTTGTTTTATTCATTTACATTAAGAAAAATTTCATGTTATTTATTCGTTTTTTATATTCAAAGAAAAATTTTGCTGTTTAAATTTTATTCTATTATACTGAAAAAAATTGACATGTTATTTATTCGTTTATATATATTCAAAAAGAAGTTTTTTCCTATTTATATTTTATTCGTTTATACTAAGAAAATTTCATATGTTATTTATTCTTTTATATATATTCAAAAATAATTTTTTTGTATTTATATTTTGTTCGTTTATACTAAAAAAATTCGATATGTTATTTATTCGTTTTTGTATACTCAAAAAATGTTTTTTTGCTACTTAAATTATATTTCTTTATACTAAAAAACATTTAATATGTTATTTATTCGTTTTTTTATATTTAAAAAAAGTTTTTTGCTATTTAAATTTTTTTTTCATACTAAAAAAATTGATATGTTATTTGTTCGTTTTCATATATCTAAAAAAAAGTTTTATTGCCAAATATATTTAATTCGTTTATATTAAAAAAATTGTTTGTTATTTATTATTTCTTTATATTAAAAAAACAGTTTTTCTGTCAATTATATTTTATTCGTTTATATTTTAAAAAGTTCATTTGTTATTTATTCGTTTTTTTATATTCATAAAAAGTTTTATTGCTATTTATATTTAATTCGTTTATGTTTAAAAAAATGTGTTATTTATTTATTATTCATTTATATTCAAAAAAGATTTTTGTTGTTTTTATATCATAATTTTTCAAATATCATTAAAATATCTTTGATATATTTTGTATAGTTGCTTTTGAAATTTTCAAATAAATAATAAATATGTAATCTTATTATGTTAAAAATGTTTTTTAATAAATCAAATGTTTTAAATTAAAGTGTTTGAATGAATTATTAAATTTGTTAGTTCAAGAATATCATTTGGTGACACTCTATAAGGCTGTTATAGTTTTTAAACGTTAAATAAAATTACTACAAAAATAAGAAATTATATCTCATTCATAGAGCATTATAAAATAAAATTTAAACATAAAAGCTTTTATATATATTCTGTAAAGTATACTTTTTTAAGTATACTGTATTGCAATATACAGTATATTGAACTCACGCAGAGCCTTTTAGGTGTTCATACATACAAAGATGAAACATATCTTTATTCACAGGCTATTAAAATCTTTGCATATTAAACCCTTTGCATTAATATTGTATGATCATGGATGTGTTTCTTTGACTTTCTCTATTAAATTTCAAAATTCCAAAGTTAATTAAACCTCGATCCATGCCACCTGGGATGCGCTCTGCAATTCCTTAGCACAGCTGCAAAGGCGACCCTTGTCCTCAAACAATAAGAAAGTTGGCAAATCGATTAAAATACATTGCTCTAGACAGAAGAAGCACAACAAAGAATGGTGGAAAAGAAGATAGTTTCCAGTCTTGGTTGGCCAAAAAGAACAACGAAAACTGGCAGCATTATACTGCAGGCGAGCAGGATGCTAAGAGAATTGTAGCTGCAGCGCAAGCCGAACATCATCGAGATCTTTATGAGCAATTTGACACTTGGGATGATGAGAACATTTATTGAGTGGCAATAGGGTGAATGAGGGCAGCACGTGATATCGAGCACACGTGCGTTTATAATAAGAATAGTCAGTGTCTGCGGGATAAGAAGGAAATCTTCAGCCATTGGCGCGAGCACTTTAATGAAATCACAAGCATTTAATTCCCACACCCCCCGATTCCCGAGTCTTCCCCGCGTTGGGTTTGTCCTTCGGATCACGGTTGGGGAGAACTATGTAGGAATTGAAAATATAAAGAAGAAGGCACTAGGTTTAGATGACTTGTCAGATGACATCATGAAAATCAAGGATTTGCACACTGAGGCTACAACATTGCTAACTGCGTTCTTCAATGCTATCGTCCGGTCTAGTAGATCTTTAACGATCTGGTCATAAGCATCAGTATAACGGTCTTCAAGAACAAGGGCGACCCAGTAGAATGCTTCAACGAATCAGCCTGCTTTCTCACATTATAAAAATCTTTGAGCAGAACTTCGACCGACATCTGCATGATATCATCCAGATCAGTGTTGGCCAGTATAGTTTTGTGACAGAACATGGTACTACTGACACGATCATTGCAGCCTGCAGGTCGATGAAGAAACCCTGGTAGAAAAATAAACCTCTATACGTCGTCTTCCTTGACTTGGAAAAGGCCGAGTACTCCGCTGGCTGATATCGTACACACTCCAAGATCACAGTGTGGCTAAGGATCTTGTTAGCTGCGTCACAATGCTGTACATGAATACCAGCAGCTAAGTGAGATGCTCGGCTGGAACTCTCGACAACTTCCTAGTGAGCATTGGCATTCATCAGGGCTCTGCACTTTCTTTGCTGCTGTTCATTTTGTCATCATGGATTTGAAGGGGAACATGCTTTTAACGCTGCTTTATGCTGATGACGTCATGCTTCCAGTTAGTACCTGACAGCAGCTACAACCTCAAGTTCAAGCTCAGAGCATATGTCTGAGCTGCTTTACCCTGCGACAGCACCAAGAAGATCAAATATTTAGAAATGATTTCAAGAGAAAGATCCAGTTTAACAGTGATAGCCTGAATAAAACGCATGTTTTTCGTTCCCTCTGCTTAATCCTACATCATGACAGTGGCATTGACAACAACGTCTGTGCAACAGTAAAGGTAACATGGCTGTGGTGTTGCGAAATCACCAATGTTCTCTATATGATTATGCCGAGGTGCCTACACTCGATAATTTATTGAACTGTGGTATAACCTATGGAACCGAATGTTGGCCATCTGCGAAAATGGCTGAAGCTGCATCTCCATAGAATGGAGATGCGCATGGCTGTAAGTACGCTTGGTGTAGCTCTCTTCGATCACATCACCACTAGCACGATTTCTCTAAAATTTGGCATTGATCCGATTGAGGCAAAAATGTGAGAAAAACACTCACACTGCTTTTGCCATGTCTGATGATTGGCCTCGGATAGAGTTTCCAACATTTCTTTCCTCAATAGCATTGACAGCTGACAAACGTGCAGAAGATTATATGCGGAAGAATATGCGGCTGATACCGCACAATATGCCATCAATGCAGACTTGACGGTTTTTCATCTGAACCCAGACGACACACTTGATCGTGCTAGTGCAAGAATGCCAAGATGAAAAAAAAATTTGGAATATGTAATATACATTTTTTGAATTCCGTTGAAAACATACTTTTATTTAGATCACGGTCAAAGTCCTGAAACATAGTCAATTTCAAATTCTGTTTAAATTTAATTAACTTACGATGTTTCACGAAAGTTATAAATTTACAACGTTCAAGATATTTACAATATAGGTTTTCATACACACAAAATAAATAAGAGTGCAAATAGTCCATTAATCCTGAACAGATCCATCGAGGAGACATTTTACGACACAATCCTTGAGTAGTAACTTGGTGTAGCATATTCCGGCGTTCTTCGAAGCAGCAGCGAGATTTTAATCAAAGCGAGATTTAAAGCGAGAAAAGTAATTTTGCTTCGAGCTTAACGTTAATTAAACAACATTCTGATTGGAGTTCCGTTAATCAACTCAACTTTCGACGTGAACTTCTAAGCCAAGCTTAAACTGAATGTTTCCAGCCTAAACTTCAACATTTTATATGGATTGAACAGCATGATTGATTGACCAATCAGTGGTCTTTTGCTCTCTCGGAAATTTGGAAGTTATCTGGTGATTGGCAGCCAATCAGTGATCATGCATTCAAATCTACTGGTCGTTTTCGATCTGAGCTTCTATGGCGTCGACCGTTGCTCGTTTGAAATAGAGAAGGAGGAGAGAATCGTGTTTCTGCACAATTCTATCTCGACAATCATTCTATATTTAGAAACTACATATAACATTATAATTTCATTTTTCGAATTATTTAATATAATATAGGTTTTTATAAATAATTCGTAATTAATTGAGTCTGACCGTACTGGAAATACACACTTTATTCGTATTGTTTTAAAGTGAGTACAACATAATATGAACTGAGTTCGATATAAAATTCATAAATTTTTTCTATAAATAAGATATATTTACGGATGAATTTACTTCTAAGTAAATAACAATTACATTGCCAAAACATATAACTTATTACCTTACGGTGTACAGTACATATTTTTGTATAGTAAATTGAATTTGATTAATGTCAAATTTTTGTTTTTTTTAGAAAAAAGTTTGAAAGAAAAGATAGATATGATATGATTATGATTCGTATGATTTGACTACTAAAATATAGGGTGAAAAAACACGTCAATCTTACAATGTGTTACTACCATCTATACCCTGGCCGTGTAAAAATAACACATTGCAAAATTACATCTAAACCATGCCTACCTTATCCACTTTAATTAAATCAATCTGCTCTTCACATCAGAAACCACTAACAACAGATACAATAGTAAATATTATACTCTCTCCTGGAATAACATCAAATAAAACTAATCATCCTACCTTATCAAGTGTTGCCATTTTTCTGTTTACCCGAATAATCTAGTTTCTTAAAAGTTCACATACGAAGTGCAGCCAGTAAAATAAATTAATGCATTGAGAAACAAGTAATAAATGTGTTATGCAAGCATTTCTACTTTTACGATTTACTAGACCAGGGGTCGGAAAGTGCGGCTATTTGCAAAGACGTTTGTGTTTCTTTGGACAGAAACTCCAATCTCACCTCATCTCAAGCAGCCTTATAATTTATGAGTTTATCAGATAGAGCCGCCGAACAAACTTCAACTCGTAGGGCATACTCTCTACCATTATTTAGCCTGTCCGCACATGACCACTCGCGTTGATCAATACGAATCGCATGAGAGTGGTAGAATTTAAAGCATATCTATATATATAAACCGTTGAACGTGTGATGTCTGTCCCTGTAACGTTATGCCGAAAACGGCTACTACAGGTGCCCTTGTCGTGTGTCGTATTTCGCACATTTATATTAACAATATAAATTATTATTTACATTAACAGTATAAATTGTTATTATTCGTTTGCCAATAGCCAATAACGATATAAATAATTCAGTATATTTGTAATAGGAATTTATTATTGTCGAGGAATGCCTGTAACGCGCACTAGGCGGCGTCCTTCAACACAGTTGGTCAGCGATCGGCCAAGCAGTTAAGCCTGGATGCGGCTCTCTGGTACTTTTGGTATCTTGTTTCCATGAAAAATTTCGCTTTTCTCACTTGACAAACTACCGACCCCTGTACTAGATGATCGGAAATTTCAAAAATTTTTATGACTAATTATACACTTCCATCTCAAGAAATCTTAACAAACAATTTGATTCCGAGACTTTACAATGAGAGGAAGGAAAAGATTATGAACGAACTGAGCTATACTGCAACTGTTTGCTTAACATTAGAACGATCCTCAGCTACCATTTATGCTATAATAGTAAACTACATAAGATCAAGTCTGCAGTTACGTTCTAATACATTGCAATCCTTCGAAATCAGCAGAGAACATACCGGTATTTCAAACAATACAACAGATACTCTTGTGCATATTATGATCGATTGGCAAATCACTTTAAAATTTATAGGTGTTAATAATTACGATAATAGTGTGAGCAGCCGAGGGCTCAGTGGCGATCCCTGATGACCACTTAATCGGCGCGGGTTGGGAAAGCCTGTTCTATATTTCGAGGATGGCTTTAAAAGGGCTTTAAATCGAGTGGGAACCTGTGAGTAAGTTGACAGGCTTCCGAATAATTAGACAGGTTCCACATATAACACATTTAATATACACTAAGTTTAATACATAAGGTTTCTAAGTTTAGATACAAAAGACGCGTTACTGCTACTTATAGCTAAAGAACTACTTAATGTTGACACCTGTTCCCCACGCAACTAATTAGCCCTAGGTTAGGTAGGCGAGAAACAGGTGTCGACACGCCATTTTAAAATGCGGATATTTTTCATGTATCAAACGATGGAAAATAATTTTCTCATTATCTTCCTTCAAAGTACTGAAGATCGCACTGGAAAAATTTCAGATTGTACGAAAAGATTTTTTTACACAAAGCTACACCAAAGTTCTAAGAGTAATTGTGGTACTCCGCGTTCCTAACAAAGGAAGGTAGATTAGCGCCACTAATCTAGAAGTTTGCACATGCGTAGTAAGGAAATTGCTGATATGTGACATAATATGATATTTGCGTTTGCTCATCTGTTTATATTGTTTATTTATTTATTTTTTACATCGATTCATGGATTTTTTTCATATTTTTCTACATTGATTGTTTTATATTTTAGTATTTTATTTTATTTTTATGTAGACACATAAGATCTAATTTCATCTATACAACACAAATTTAAAATAATATTTAAATGTTTTATTTTCAACAATACGTTTATAAAAAAATTAGGTTAATGTTACCCTTGGTGGCAAGATGGCGACCATAGGGATTTTTCCCTACATTCTAGACGGCGACGGGGAAAATTTTACCTAATTCGAGACTGCTACGGGGATAATTTTTTCCCCTACGTTCGACGTGGCTTACGCGTTTCCGGTCGCCATCTTCGTCTTCTATGGAGACTGCGCGTTGCGCACTGTTTCGTAATAACGCGACCTAGGAACTCCTATACTATAATAAGATACTGTAAACCCTATTTTAATAGAAAAAAAAACATTTTTTTACTCACGTTGATTGTCTGTCATTTCCCTTTTTTACATTTCCACCCGACTTTCGAATTTTGATCTTCGTTTATAATAGATCCTTTTTACTCCCTTGTTTTGCGTCGGCTGCAACTTTCGATGACTTCTTATTTCTTCTTTTTTTACTCGCGGTGGTTGACGTTTCCTTATCCCGACCCTTCTTTGATTTCTTTGAATTCTTCTTCTTATTATTATCGACGTTTTGAACGGGTGCAGACGGAACTGTCTCGGGTTCTACACTAGCTTTTCGAGATATCCCGGATGCTAAAGCCGAAATCGTCGCTCCACATTCTAGACATAGGTAGTGCCATATGAATGACAAGATACATCCCCAGGACAGACGACCACATTTGCTTTTAAAAGTTCCTTCGTACACTAAATATTTAACTGCACACGAACTGCATCTAAGTAGACATTCATTTCTTTCGCTTTTGTAATATAATTTGCATGTCTTATCGCACGTAGAACACTGCGACTATCTGCTGTATACCTAATTAGACCGCAAATTTGAATGCATTATCAATTGCCGGGTTCAATCCCAATTCCGAATAATCTGTTTTCATCATTTTATAAAACTTCCTGGTAGTACATTTGGCCCAGAATTCCTTCGAACTCAAATCAACGTCGCCCATGACGTGCATGAAATTTCAACAAACAAAATAGCAATTTCTTTTTGTTTTTACTCGTAAAAAATATAAATTGCCTTTTTAGCAATTCGGAATGAACAGATATTGTAAAAAATAAATTTCGATGCCAACACTGAACATGCAACACACCACTGTCTTCTAAACTCCCTGCAAACGAAATTTGCATAATTCGACGATCTCGGCACCAACACATTTCGTCACAACATTTCCAAAGAGCTCCCTCTCACGTCACAAACGCGAAATCGCGCGTCTCCGTTTCGAGGTTACAGAAAACGCGGCCGCTACGTCGAACGCAGGGGAAAAAATTTTCCCCGTCGCCATCTAGAATGTAGGGAAAAATCCGTATGGTCGCCATCTTGCCACCAAGGGTAACATTAACCTTTTCTACATTGATTGTTTTATATTTTAGTATTTTATTTTATTTTTATGTAGACACATAAGATCTAATTTCATCTATACAACACAAATTTTAAATAATATTTAAATGTTTCATTTTCAACAATACGTTTATAAAAAAATTAAAATGATCGTTTGTATTTGATACTTAATTGAAAATTGACCAAACATATAAAATAGCGACTATATATTTTGCTCCACGTACGTAAATAATAAAGTTTTCTTAGCAAAACGTGGTGTTGTACAGGAAAAGTACTTTTACAGATGCAACTTTCGTTTTATTTTTGATAGTTGGCTACATTTTCGCTTTTTTTGAATTTGATCAAAAACATTTTACTGTTTACCATTGTTCACATTTAAACCCTCTAAATTAATTTCGAAAAAATTACTAGGAATCTACTATCTTATCTTCTTTCAGTTTCGGTTTCGTTTTTAGGAAATTGTAGATTAATAAATCACTATTAGATAATTTTCATTCATTTCAATTTTTATTAAGGCACATACGCACATACTTAGTACCGTCAAAACATAGCTGAGTGTAACATTTTTACAGTATTTATGGTGAATTAACATCTAGATGGAATGGTTGTACCATAGTTTTTACATGAGTTGCAATGAGTAATGGAATTACAGAGGATAAGAATAAGTAGTCACATAAGGCATAATTTATACGAAAGGACAGATTGAATTGCAGGTATTTGTTTACAGATCGATAGAGTAGAATAGATGGTGAAGGTTGTTACGATACATGGTAGTGGCATGAGGTGGGGGTACCCTGCTAGAAGGCCTGACAAGGTTACAATATAGGGTATTTCCAGTAGACATTTCATTCCAACTAGACTTTAGGATAGAATGATACAATATTATATTAATAATAGTTAAATTAAAATAATTTCAACTTAACCTAAAAAAAAAAATTAAATATTGATAGTATTAAAGCATGGCAACCAAAGAAAGTCAATGAGCCAAGTGTTCCTGTATGAATAGCGGTAGATATACGTATTATTATTCCAGGATACGTAGTACAGATGATGATATGTTGAATACACGTGGCCGAATGGCGATGGCATTGTGAGATGCCGTAATACAGAGAACACCTGGAATGGTTGTCGTAGAAAGGCAGTGCATAGTATAGTGCATACTGCACTGAAAATTAATATACGCCAGGAGATGTCGAATTGTCGACTAGCATAGTTCATTTCATTTAGTTGTCCAAAAGTTCTTGCAACGAATGTAAAGTGGATGTTCCAAAGTTCCAAAGATCCTGATAGCATGTTCTTGGAAAACATTCGATAAACTCTACTATTAGATAATGAAATTGAAGTGTTTATTTACATTTAATTGCGTTTAAAATTAAGGCCGCGACTCCACTAGCCGTAAAACAGCCGTAAAACCCCTCGCCGTAAAAGCTTTTAATCACGTGACCTATTTGCGTTTGCGCTCGGATTGCGGTGGAGGTCCGGCTAGCGAAGCTTTTTACAGCGACAGTACTGTTACGGTGTATAGTGATATATCGATATAAAGACAATAATTATATTCTACGAGTTTTCTCTATACTATAATTACAAATATAGTAAAAGTAATATCTTTACTTTCTTATATTGACTTTTATTATTATATTATTAAGATAATATACAGCATTTATAAGCTTAGCTTTTTTATTATAACTCCTCTAAATTGAAGGATTTTCCTTTGGCCGTTCATATCGTGTGTTTTAGGCAACCATTATTATAATCGGGATACCTCTTGTCGTAGATACATGAATACTTTCGGATGTTTTCGATAAATCTTTCCAGATCTTCTAGAGTAGCCACGAGAGAACGTACACAGTATTTATGGTGAATTAACATCTAGATGGAATGGTTGTACCATAGTTTTTACATGAGTTGCAATGAGTAATGGAATTACAGAGGATAAGAATAAGTAGTCACATAAGGCATAATTTATACGGTATATAATTTATACGGTATGCGAAAATGTAGCCAACTATCAAAAATAAAACGAAAGTTGCATCTGTAAAAGTACTTTTCCTGTACAACACCACGTTTTGCTAAGAAAACTTTATTATTTACGTACGTGGAGCAAAATATATAGTCGCTATTTTATATGTTTGGTCAATTTTCAATTAAGTATCAAATACAAACGATCATTTTAATTTTTTTATAAACGTATTGTTGAAAATGAAACATTTAAATATTATTTAAAATTTGTGTTATATAGATGTACACATAAGGCATCGTTTTCCGCCGTTTTCGCACCGTGTCACGATGACCTGGATTTAAAAAAGCTTCAAAATTGTTGTTTTCTGGCTTTTCATTTGCAAATCGGTCAATCACTTTCTTTAAATCAAGTTGACAAGCTATTGTTTTTTCAATTGATATAGTTGCCAAATAGCTAAGAAGGTGTTGTGACACGCTGTTTCTTAAATACGTTTTGATTAATTTCAATTTTGAAAAACTTTGTTCTGCTGTCGCTATCGTCACCAGTAAAGTTTAAAAAATGAGGCATGCTACAATAATGTTGGAGAATCCACTCGAAGCTGCAGCATGAATTAAAAATTAGTTTGGCAACTTGGCGTATAGAGGTAATTTCTTTTAAGTGGGTATTAAAACAAGTGAGTGAGTATTGCTTCAATTTAAAATGTGTTTTACATTTTAAATTGAAGCAATTGAGGTCCAAAACTAGGTGAAATGTTAGAGGGATATACCGATTGTAACAATTCTGATCTTTCCAGTATATTTTTATCAGATGACGCGACAAGATATGCGGGTGATAAGCATTTAAAAAGTGTACATAATTCGCGAATGGATTCAAATTTAATAGTTAATTGATTAATTATTAAATCCATTACTTTATAAAACACTTGGAATTTTAAACATTGTTCACTGTTTTCGATGCGCTCATATACCTGTAATTCATCAAAGAATTTTTGCAATCCTTTTGGGAGAAAAGAAGGTTCAATATTCTATATAGCTGATAACTCAAGGGCGACGTTTTTAACAAACTTCCAATTATTTCTTAAGTTCTGGAGTTGCGTTAGAAGCGATGAAAGCATCTCAACGGATTTCTCTATATCTTCATGAGCACCTTGAAGCATTTTCGAAACTGTATTAATTGGTTCGAGTATTTTAATTTGTACTATAATCAAAATGATGATTGAAAATTGTTCAAAATAATTAATCAAATTTTTAGCTTTACGCTGCTCATCAGAATTTTTTGCGTTTATTGATAAATACGTCAATATTTTAATTACATCAAAATAACGAGAACGTAGTGCATCGAGAGCATTAATACGGGAAGACCATCGTGTTGGACAAACTCTTCAATGTTTGTGCTAAGTTGGTTTGATTCGTTTTCATTAACATTGTCCAATGCCTAACAGAACTGAAAAAAAACAAAAAAATTTTCTAACTGTTCGTAAAATTTGCCTGACTTCTTGTACATCGGTGACACTGTCGTTGATCACTAAATTCAAATTATAAGAACAGCAATGTACACATTTGGCAGCGGGGTTTCGTTGTTTAATTCTTCCTCGTAACCCCGAGTAGGCACCACTCATATTCATAGCTTTGTGGTAACCTTCACCACGCAATTTTGATAGATCGGTGAAATTTTCAATACATTTTAAAACTGTTGTTTCTAATCCTTGTGTTGTTTGATCAGTAACCTGAAAACGGTTTTTCATTTTCATCTTTTTTTATTAAAACGTAACGGAATGCGATACTTAGCTGATCGAGTTTTGACAGATCTTGCGTTGTATCTGTTATTACTGTTATGAAAGCGGTGTCTTCTATTTCCTTTTAATTTGGACAGTCATTTCATGTGCAATCAAATTAATTATTTCATTTTGTATATCCGGACTCAAGTAATTGGTACTGCCTTCGGGTTTCTTTAATTTAATTATAACCAACCTGTATGTGGATTATGTATAAATAGTATATTTTATAACTACAGTAAGACCCCGCTTAACGCTGATTCCATATAACGCGGTCTGCTTAATGCCTAAAAAACACTTAAAATTTACACTGATTCAAATTAACGCGGTATTTCATTGATTCGTATATAATACAATTATTTCCAAACACGAACTAATTATCAAAAAACGGCAATTCGTCGTAGCGCTATACTTCCCTTAAATCTATGTTCGTTTTGTACAATTTTGGAGAAAATATAACATCTTAGATCCCATAAGAAATATATCGACTTCGCTTGGCAAGAATTAACTGATAAATGCATGAACGGAGTGTGGAAGAAGTTAAGGCTGAAGGTATCCAAGAATTCTCATCGAGAACAGCCTATCGCCACATCGTTAGGATGACAAAATTGTCAACTTAATCGATACAGGAGATGTAGACGAGCAGGATATTGGAGAGTTACTGCAGGTTTCAGGTAAGAGCCTTACCAACGACGACCTTTAAGAACTGGCAAAACAAGGAATTCGTGTAGAACTGAAAAATGGAGATTCTGAAGATGAACCCAAAAATTTTCACTGCAGTTTTTTTTAGTAAAAGTTTGGTAACAATAAACGAAATCGTTGATCAAATTGTACCGAATGATCCAGACTTTGATAGGAGTGCCAAAACAAAACGAGGCGTTTTGGATGCGATCTTCTGCTACCGACATTTGCTCATTTGCTCGAGGAAAGAAAAAGAATGCGACCAATGAAACTACAGGACTTCATCGCAAAAAAACAAGAATTTCAGAAGAGCCAGGACCTTAGTCACAAAAAATTAACTTTACATTTCTGTGCGCATATGTTTGTGTGTTATTTAACATATTTTTATATAAATTTTTGAATAATAATATAACTTAAAATCATAGTAAAATTTGCTTATTTTTTGGTCGCGTGTTTCCCTATCCCTATTTACTCTATGTTAAAATGGTCTCGTTCAACGTTGTTTCGCTTAGCGCTTTGTCGTCTAGGAACGCATCCCCTGCGTTAAGCGAGGTCTTATTGTACTATTCATATGGATATTACTGTGAGGGGCGAATAGACGAAAATTTCATCTTAAATTTTAATCACTTTAAATTTCATCGTAAATTTCAACCATTATTCCATCAAAAGGCAAGAGTTAAACCCATAAAAATTAATTCCCACGGACGTGTTTCCTTGTTGAAGAGATAACACATCCAGTGTAACACCCGAAACCTTCGATACAAACTACAACTATTGGACGCCAGACACTCAACCCTCTCCTGAGCTCACGGAAAAAACCCACGAGAAGGTGCAAATAAAAGGGTGGGGCGATGACAATCGCAGAGAGCCGTCATCAGTCTCTGATTCCAAAGGGGTGCAGATCCTTGAAGGTCGCCGCCAGTTTCGAGATCAAGTCTCTCGATCAATACCTGTGGATTTATCCTCCGCTATTATTACCAGTGCCTCTACCCTCGTCAAGTTCCTCCTTACGGATTACCTTCAAGACCGCCTGTAATGCATCTGAACGAAGGACTGCCAAGAACCAAAAACCAAGAACTTTCTCCTGTTTGACCTATCCGGCGGCATCGTTGCAAGAGTCGTAATCAGGTATTTATCAACCCGCGATTCGTTCGTAAACTCTCTTTCTCCGATTGACCCAATTACGACCGGTTCCATGTATACTACTTAATTGTTACTTTTGTTAATATTAAATCATTATTACTAGTTAAAGGGGATCTCGAGTGAGTTACTTTCTCGTTTCACCTCTACTCCAAACTTAACTGCTCACCCGCGACCGCTCGCGTGACGTAATAACCTTCTGTCGCGATTTCCGAGTCCCGAGAGCCTCGGCGGTGTCCCATCCCGACAAGGGGTCAAGGAAACTACGACCCTCCGGTCACATTACTGTTCGTTTTAGTTTTATAAAAATCGTATATTATGAATATAAAGTAATACGTTTTATAATCAAGCCCCTCGATTGTTTTGCAACAAGAAAAAATCTTAAAAAAAAATAATTAGAATATTTAGATCAGTTTGTCTATATTTAAAAAATAAAATAAATTGCTTTTAACAAATTGGAATAATACATTTACTAGTGAAGGTTACAGATGCAGTTTCGATCACGTGAGTATAATACATAACTAAAATCAATCGTTTGCGTAACATCTTATTCAGAAAGATTTTCTCTTTAAATGTACCTGCATTTGTCATATATTTAGCGAAATATTTTGCAATAAAACCGCGTAAGTGCATCCTGATCTAACATTTTTTGTATTTACATGAGATCATTCGACAGATAAGAGTAAAACATGTATTCAGGTGATACGAAACGTAGTTTGTGCATCGTTTGCTTTTTACGACCAGTCCTCTGGTCGTTAGAAATATTGGGGATTAAAATGGCGTATTGCGATTGTGAGAAGAACGCCAAAAAATGCAAATTTTTGTCAAAGTTATATCCTTTGTACCAAACAGCTATAGAGATATCTCTGTGGACTAACATAATACTTTCTGCTCAAGAGATAACAGACAATTTGGTGTGTGTCGGATGGATCCGAATGTTTCCCAACAATCAGATACTCATAAAATGTATTTTGGCTTACATTTGGTATTTTTCTAGCTTTTGAATTCAGTTTTTTTAAAAGGAAGAAGCTTTATTTTCCTAGAAATAACAGTGGATACGAAGGAAGAAAAAATGGCTGATGATATTCAAATTCTTTTTATAGCTGTACTTACACTTTTATTTTTTTCAATACTTCCAGTTGTTACTGTAATTGACTTATTTCTGTATCCTGCTTTAAAGGATACAAGAAATTCCGAGTTGGAACTCGCATTCTGTAATCTGAATATCACATTAGCATGCATTTACGGAATTGGACAATTAGATTGTTTTGCACTTGTTATGGGTGCAGGTGCCATAATTATCTCTAAGAGGTTCAAGAATTTGTCTGATGCAGTCGATGAATTGAAAAAAGACAAAAGTTTTCTGAAGAATAAAATCGAAACCTTGATTGAAACTCATTGGGATTTATGGACTTATATACAAGAACTCAACTTAGTTTGTGAAATATACGCTCCTGCAGTATATTGTTGCGCAATATATCTGACAAGTTTCATTTTCTGCGCAGTTGTTTTCTTTGGACTTGATGGTGTAATGCGTCTTGCAATTTCTATTACTTTGATTATTCTGGTTGTCGCAACAATGGTTCTAACTTTTCAACTATCTCGTTTCACGTCTTTGGTAAGTTAATTTTAAACCTATCGTGTGTTATTCAGTAAATATCTTTAAACTTTATTTGTCAAGAAAATTTCCATTCTTTTATCAATTATTAAAATTAAATTTTAATGATACTCATAACTAGTGATGTAACGAATATTCGGTTACTACCCGGTATTCGGCTTATTCGGCCTATTTTTTCACTATTCGGCCGAATACCGAATACTTAAAAACAGGAGTAAGAAATAAAAACACAGTAAATTAATCATTTTGGTAATTTTTATTAATGCTGAACATTAAACTATAATTATTAAAGTTAATAAGAAATAGCATCTAACTCGAGTATTAAATTATTTCATAATTAAATAATATTACAGCCTTTATCTAGTCAGATATCTTTTGGCATTGATGGCGTGTAGGTTAGAATGTATCGGGCATTGATGTTACTGTTTAGTTAATTATGTTGTATTCGTATTCGCGTATATTTTAATATTTTTACGATATTTTAAAATGATTTACAAAACGTTTTATTGAAACTTATCGTATTTAATGAAAGAATTATTTATCTATTTCTAGAAGACGAGTATCTAATACATAATTTATTTTAAATATAAAGGAAAGAATGAGCATTTCTCATTATATGCAAAAGATAACATTTGAAATCATGTTAATTTTAAAAATATTGACAAAAACAAGTGCAACAAAATATCACAAATAGAAACCCCCAATAATATATTTGAACTATTCCACAACTGGGGAGAAACTAGACCATATGTCCCCACTAAAGTATATTCTTAAGGTACTATTCAGTCTACAAATACGTAGTAAAAACAAAATTTTAGTGCTTAAAGAGTTATAAGTTATTTTATTTGCAATCCATTTTTTTAAGTTATAACTTACATCTAAATACCAACAACTGCCGAATCATATTGGGCTATTTACGACTTTTACATAAATTATAAACCAATTTGGCACTAGTGATAGACGTTAGACTCCATCTCATAGTAACTTTAATAATTATAATTTAATTAATTAATTTAAATAATTTAGACCTACTGGAAGAAAAAATCGTAGTGACAGCGAGCCAAATAGAGCAGGATGCGCGATCCTTGCCATAATGCAGTTTGCACGCCAACTTTCGTATGTGCATTAATCAAGCCGAATATTCGGCCATTCAGCCACGCTCCTGGCCGAATATTCGGTATTCGGCTGAGGCTGAATATACTATTCGTTACATCACTACTCATAACCTATTTATGAACAATGAATTTAAAAATTATTTTAATTTATAATTGATTTCACGTGATAAATGACTGAAAAGAAGTTTCCTACATAACTAATTAATAAGTGCCCAACATTCTAAAAAAAAAATGTTTACCTATATATTTTATACGTAAGTTTTTCCAATAAGTGTCTACAAATTTATCACAACTGAAGACTGAGATATACAAAACTCTCTCAAATATCAATGAAATCATTATGTAAAGCTGTTTTGTTTCAAATATTTGTTGCAATTTGTTTAATAACTTTATTCTTAACTTCACTGATCCTCTTCAATCATTTCTGAAAGATTTGACACTCCATTTTTAAGAACATTTTTTGGAATAGCTAAGATTTTACTGTCGACAATTGACATCAGCTTCTCCGAAAGGTCTTTTCACTGCCTTCGTAGTTGAGTTTATGACAATATCCCAGGATGAGAGAAAGTTTGCGATATGTTCATAATTGTTTGTTGAATTCACTTTAACTTGAAAAATACACAGAACTAGAGATGGCTGAATATCACTTTACTCGATTGCGAATATAAAATTGATGTATTAGGTAGGCCCGAATGCCTGTCAGAAATGTCAGATGAGAAATGACTTGGAATAGTTTTTATAATCACT
Source organism: Centruroides vittatus (assembly GCF_030686945.1). NCBI lineage: Eukaryota > Metazoa > Arthropoda > Arachnida > Scorpiones > Buthidae > Centruroides > Centruroides vittatus. The sequence goes on from NW_027122079.1 coordinate 32,510, forward strand.
TTATCGGCTACGGCCGACATTTGTTGCTGTTGTAACACGAATCTGCATTCGAAGCTATTCGTAAGTTGTTTATAACCAACGGGAATGCAATCAAATTTTTAAAATATGGCGACTACGAGAAATACGACAACGTCGTGCAGACAGTTTGAAAGAATGATCGATTTTATGAAAAATTATAAATAATAAAGTTAAAAATAATTTTTATGGTTCTGGGTCAAGAAGAATTGCAGAAAAATAGGACAATCATTTACAGGGCATTCAGTAAACATCAGAACACCCAACACGTTATTAATAACGCGAAAGTTGTCATTTATTTCTTGCTCACGATATAATTTCTTATACGATTCTGAATAAAGTAGGAGGCTAATTATTCATAAATAAATGATTATTTAACGACCAATAATGATAAGAACAACTCAAAAATTTAATCCACATATATACTATTTTAAACTTATATATTTCTAGATATGTTTATCTGGATATCTACGAACCCGTATCATCTAACTACGCGATCTGTTATTGTTGCTATGACAATCAAAAATTGCAGTCTGCTCGTGAACAAAGCATTGTTAATTCGGAAAGCGCAAAATGGCTAAAAGCGAGATACTTTCAGTGCCTGAAAAGGGTAAAATAAGTGTTTCGAGTGAAGCTGGTGAATGAATAAATTCTACCACTAAAAAACAGGAAGAACGATTTAAGTGATCAGGAATTATTTGACGTTAGGCGAGGAATATGCTGGTAAGAAGAGTACCGGAAGGCATAAAAATCTCGTAAGAAACGAGCAATTTTAAGGTAAATTACGAATAGTACAAGCTATCTCAGAAATATTGCTGCAGAACCCGAATATGGAGTAAGCTTGGGGACGTAGTATACGCTTCCAATTGGAAAGTAGTATACGCTTCCAATTGTATATAATTGCCAAAAGAAAGTCAAAACTAACGATTACAGCAAGCACAATGTTGCTAGACTGACTTGGACTAGAAATCACATGACCTGGAAGGACGAGTGGAGGAATATAATATGGTCATTTAAGAAAAAATTCAATTTAGATGGGCTTGTTGGTTTCTATAGGTCTACTAATGGAATGATTTAAAAAAGGAGAGAAAAATCTACTTTCAACAACAAATAGGTGGAAGTTCAGAGATGGTTTGGGCTGACTTTAAAGAGAGAGAGGAAAAAAATAGTGCCTTTCCTAAAGAAAGGCACGGTGTTGAAGAATACATCCAGCTGCTAGAAATGCATTTACTTTCCTTTAGATATGTCACAGGATTTGAACTGTACAGAGAATGTGTCGGATTTCTGGTCAGATCAGTGTAGGTAAAATGGTAACACCAGAGAACTGAAGACTGCAAGACTGAATAGACAGCGTTTTCAAAGTAATCGTAAACAAACGAGGGCATTCTGGTTATTAGCTTTCATAAATAACCTCGGAAATATCATTATTATTTTGATACTAATAACTTAATTATAATATTAAGTTAAATCTTATAATTATTGAACAAGTGAAGAAACTCGTTTCTTCAATAAAATTATTCTATTTTTTTTATTTTAGAATTTTATACTTTGTATGCGAATGTATAAACACTTAAAAATAAAACTTGAATTCTGATCTTTCCGTTAAACAAAAGAAGTTGTTGCGTAGAAAGAGTTCGGGTTTTAAATATGGAATATAATTATATTTAAATATATCGAGTTATATCTTATATATATAAATATATGAATGAATGATCAAATCAGTTATTACTGTATAACATTTTCATAAAATTTTAATATCTGAAGATTTATTAAACTTTTATTCAAGTGCACTCTACACTAAAGTATGTCACGATATTTTATTAAATTTTATAGAATAAAATTTTGTGCTTTATTTTTGATTAATATCTCACTTGAATTTGATCTTTCATTTTCTTCTTAACCAGAATTGTAAAATAGCGTTATATTAATAATTACAACTTCTAATATTCTTATTAATAGAAGTATTAATATGGTAATTTGTAACTACTTTTAATCCCGAACAGCTGTATTAATCTTTGAGATTATTTTAAAAGAATAAAACTTATTAATAAAAATAATGTAAAAGACAAAAATTACTTCAAGATAATTCTTATCTTAAAAACCGATGGCGTCGAATAAAATCATTCATTTTATTATTTGCACTGTATATATCAGTACACGGAAAGTTTATCTCCATTCTTTTCCGACGTTCGGAGGCTAAAAATTCTAAAGTATTCTAATCTGCTCTTTTTAAAAAACAAATCCGAATAAAATCAGAAGATAAAAAGGTTGCAAGACAAACAGGTAATCTATGAGAGAGAAAGAATTTTTTTTTATTATTATCCATATTACCCCAAGTGCATTTCGCCTTCCACGGCCTCTTCAGTAGGGCTTTTTTTCTTTCACAAATAAACATAGATACAAGTTATCCAACACTAGAGACATCATCATCCATACAGTTACTACTTCGCGTACAACCTTTATATCCAATTAAGCTATCCCAGCATTCCGCTACAATCACGCCATTATTCAAATTCATTGTGCTGGTTTGCATAATGATTGCGTAATGTTCTTTAAATTTACGTTTAGTTACATTTTTCCCCCCGATGTAATATTTTAATGTTATTAGTATCGGTAGAACAATTATTAGCCCGACAATGTAAAAATATTGGAGAAGTATTAATTTTAAGGCGTATCTATAACTAATGATGATGATGTCTCTAGTGTTGGATAACTTGTATCTATGTTTATTTGTGAAAGAAAAAAGCCCTACTGAAGAGGCCGTGGAAGGCGAAATGCATTTGGGGTAATATGGATAATAATAAAAAAAATTCTTTCTCTCTCATAGATTACCTGTTTGTCTTGCAACCTTTTTATCTTCTGATTTTATTCGGATTTGTTTTTTAAAAAGAGCAGATTAGAATACTTTAGAATTTTTAGCCTCCGAACGTCGGAATAGAATGGAGATAAACTTTCCGTGCACTGATATATATAGTGCAAATAATAAAATGGAGAATAAAACTTGATGAACAAATTACAACTTACAAATATCAGGTAATGTCATTTTGTGAAATGTGAATAAAATGCTTGTATTTTCAGTTTAAAAGAATTATATTCACCAAAAAATTTTTTTAGTGAAATTTGTTTGGTGGACTTCAAGGGGTGTTGTTTATCACGAGTACTTGTACTTTGGTGAAACTCTTACCGCAGATTTGTACAGTGAGCAGCTGCAAAGAGTATGTGAAAAATTAAAGCGAAAACAATCATTTTTAACAAATCGTCGAAGTGTTTTTGATTTTAAAAGAGTATTTACACATAGCAAAAATACAAGGAAAAAACACAATGCAATTGAGATGGAGGCTGTCACCTCGTCCTTCCTATTGTGTTTACTTATCTCCGTCGAATTACCACATCTTTTTTAGATCTTTAGATAATCATATGCGTAGAGAATAATTTACAAATCACTCAGCCATAAAAGAGTAAGAAGTTCAATTTTTAATGCTAAAAATGGTACAGATATACCTCGAGTTACGTCGTTCTCGATTATATGTCGTTTGTCAAAAAAGTATATGGAAAAATAAAAATCAAGTTTAAGTCATTTTATTCGACTTTACATTCGTCTGCCACAAATATTGAAGTCGTAATATCACTAGAAAAGTGTTAAAAGCACATAAAATCATATTAAAATATGTACATTTATAGTAAATGTTAATATAATCATCATAAATCCTAGAGAACAAAACATGAAAACATCTGTGTTTCTTCTTTTTTTTCACAATTTAATATGGAGATTATAGCCTTTGCGGCTCTTTCTCCGACCAACATTGCCAGTTGCTAAGCAAAACGACCAGTGAGGCTAATGTAGCGCTCCAGCGCCACCACGTGCTAACTAGGAGTGATGGAGGCCGGCGGCCAGTAGATAGGCGTCAGCGTGCGCACCAGAGACATGTTTAGGGTCATCGTGTTGCCAAGGTCCTTGCGGGCTATAGTGGATTTGGGGCAATGAAGCCAGTAATGAAGTGTAGTTTCTGCTGCGTCACAATGGGGGCACCCCGGAGAGTCGTGTAGGTGCCGTGAGTACAGGAAAGCGTGTAATGGGGCTGTCTCGGTCCAAAGCCGGGCCAAAAGCGTCTCCGCGTGGCGAGACGATGCGCAACTGTACCTCCAGGGGGCGAATGGGAGAAGGTGGTCCCGGCCTTTGTTGCAGAGCGCCGCTGACCAGGAATCCGTCAGGGTGCTGATGGTGTGTCCTGCATGGCCCGGGTGAGATCGCGTGGCGTAAGGGGTCTCTGGATAAAGCCACTGAACGGGTCGCGGCGGGCCGCTTTGTTGACTGCCTTGTTGATCGGAATGTCGGTATGGCCCAGTGTCTAGCCGACAACAATGGGCACCGTGTGGGCGCTGACAATAGCCGCGAGATCGATGATGATAGATGGTGATGAGAACAAGACGTTGGCCATAGCCTGGATGACCGAGCGTCTGTCAGAGAAGATTATGGTGGGTTTGGCCACTGGAATGCGCACAGGATAACCTGGGCTTCTGCCCCGAAGACGCTGCAGTAATTGTGCAAGGGCCAGGCCTCTGTCTTGTTTGTGTTTTGAGAAGACTACGCCAATGGCAGTCCGAGTACTGGATTTGGATGCATCCGTGCCTAGGCAGAGCCAGCCCGGCCATTTTACAGTGACAGTCTCCCGGAAACGGACGCTTGTGATGACTGGTGGGTCAATGGACGAAGTGTGGTAGTCGTCTAGACTGATGTGTGGATGGACGCTGGCAGTGCTTGGTGGCACGCAACGCTGGCAATAGATGAGTGACATGAGTGGGCTTCCTGACGGTAACAGGATATGACCCGGTACACGTAAGGTTCCTGGTGACGGCCAACGATAAAAGTCCAAACTTGAGCCGTTTTGATAGAGGTTGTGTAGTGGGCTAAAACTGCCCCTTGACATTTGAGCTGCCGCATGGGAGAGTGTTCTGAAACGTAGCCGCGGCCGTAACGGCACATAACCAGTCTCTGTGTAGAGTGATAAGAGAAGGGTCATCTTGGGCACGCCCAACGCCGTTCGTAGTGCAGCGTGGAGGGGTTTCTCAATGCGATTGATGGTGGTGGACGGGGTGCCATCCAGGAGCGGTGCTCCAAACTCCGCCATTGTGCTGAGAACCGCAAAGAAAAGCTTGAGGAGCTCCGCTGTACGAGCACCATTATGGCGGGATGCAAAGTATTTAAGGAAAGATTTCACTCTGGTCAGTTTGGTGCGTATGAAAGTCTTGTGGGCCGTCCATGTGAACGTATGAGAAAAATGCATGCCCAGGACTCGTATGATGGTGCGTCGCAAGATTCTCCCCAAAGGCAGTGTCAGCGCTATTGGCGGGCGGTTATGTTTGGGTGACGGGTCCGAGACAGCGCTTTTTGTTGCGGGGAAGAGAGGCTCCATCTGGCCGCCCAGTGGTCAAATGGTCAAGCGCACTTTGCACGTGGATGGTAGCCTGAGTGGGGCTGGTACTCGTTACGAGCAGAAAGAGGTCTTCCACGTATAGGATTGCCTTGACGTTCAGAGAGATGCCCTCCCAGAGGTCCGCCATGTAGCTGGTGAACAAAAAAGGCGCTAAAACGCTGCCCTGTGGGACACCCTGTGTGATAGTGTGGTACGATGACAGCGCGCCTCTCCAGAGAACCCGGAAAGTGCGCTGGAGTAAGAAAGAGGTAAGCCAGCGCGACGTCCGGCCTCCAACGCCCAGGGAAGACAGCTTTGCCAGAATGCCATGGTGGCAGACAGAATCATACACTCCCTCCAGATCGAGGGTGATCAAGTACGTCCATCGGCGCTGTGCCCAAGCTACAGTAATGTGGTGATGTATGGTGATCAGTGCTTCCTGGACACCGCGATAAGGTAAGAAGCCGAAATGGTGGGGATGGAAGTGGTTTGTATGCATTGCATGCGCCTGAAGGTGGTGCAAGACAAGGTGTTCAAAGATCTTGGTGAGATGACACGTGAGGGATATTGGTCTATACGAGCTGCAGCTCGTAGCGGGCCGGCCCGGTTTTGCGATGGGGATGATTGTAGCCATTTTCCAATCAGGGGGACAGGTCCCGGAAATCCAGAACTCGTTGAAGAGGACCAGAAGGTTGAGGAGGCCGGCGATCGGAAGCGCCCTTAAGGCCCGAGCGCAGATGCCGTCCGGGTTGGGCGTGGTGTTGCGAATCCGGCAGAATGCACGGACTAGTTCCCGGATGTGAAAAGGACGGTCGTCGCTTGTCGTTGTGGGCTGGTGGGGTGCTGAGAGGGGAGCGAAAGCTCCGATTGGGTGAATCCTCCCGAAGAAGTCGGTTAGTGCTTCCGCCTGTTGAAGCGGTGTTAGGAGGGTGGTGGGGGTCTGGATGATGTTCTGGGTATCCGCTATTGCCGGTGGTCTTCGCAGCCGGCGGTAGATCCAAAAAAGTGTAGAGTGAGAGGGAGGGGACGCACATATGCTGTTCCACCACTCGCGACAGGAGTGGCGGATCTTGCAACAAAGCTCAGTCCCCAGTTTTTTGTAGGTGTTCCACTAAGTGATCGATGCTAACTGACGGGCCTGCCTAAAGGTGCGGCGTTTCTTGGCCCGTAGGCGGCTGCATGCTGGGGTCCACCAAGGGAGCAGTCTCCTGGGAGGGGCTGCGCGACCTTCGGTTGAGTCTGTGAGCACCGCGCGGATCTTATTGATTAACAAGTGGTAGTCGTTGGGGTGAGGCTCCCCCTCCGTCCAGCTTTGGCTGATGTTGGTAGCATACTTGTCCCAATTCGTGTGCCAGCGTGTCCGTGAAACGGCCGGGGTGCTGATGGTGCCTGGTAGGGACATAGCAGCACCGGAGCGTGGTCACTGGTGAGTATATCGGCGCTGGTACTCTTGCGCAATTTTGGTGGTGGCGGTTGCGCCTGAGCGAAGGTGCGGGGAGGGCCGCGTTGAGTTCGCTTTGCCTCGGCGTATGAAACACGCTGTAGGGTACTGAATTTTAGAAGTTGTGCTTCATGGCGAAAGATCGGGCAGTTTGGGGAGTCGACACTGTGTTTCCCCCCGCAGCGCATGCACCCTCTGTCAGTGGTTGTGCAGGTAGTTGGGTCGTGGTCAGCCCCGCATTTGGGACAGCGGTGACGTCTCCAGCAAGTACGGGCGGAGTGACCGAAGGAAAGACAACGTCCACACATGCGTGGCCGAGGGATGTAACACGTACATGGGTAGCGCTGATAATGTATTGTCATGTAGTCGATCAGGACAGCTCTGGCCATCGACACGTAGACGATGGGACTTGGGAGGGTAATGGTGTCCTCAGTGCGCGTGAAACGGCGAATTTCGAAGACCGGGTTATCGGCCGCTGTGAGGGCCTCGTATATCTCCTGTACTGTTATTGAGGGGTCGACCCCCAGAGGAGGTATGCCGTGAGGGCTGAGTCTGGGGCCAGTCGACTGCGGACAGGGGATCCGGCGAGGGTGTCGATTTGAAGAGCCGCCTCAGCGGTGTGGGAGTCCCGTGTCTTCAGGATGGGAAATCCCCCTCGGGAGTATCTGACGTCTGTGAGGAGGTCTGGGTGGGGGAAGTGCGGTTGGAGCGCAGCGTGCAAGTCTGCCGGACGTAGGCGATGGAGGGGATCATTCCCCTTCAAAAAGACGGTATAAAGATGGTCCGGGGGGAAATCTGGACGAATGGATCGAAGTTTGTCCAGCTCTGAGAGTGGAGAAAAGAACCGAAAATCAGCGTGGACGGGGCTCGGCACCGCGGCCGGCGGTGTCGGCTCTTCTCCCGACGCTTGCAAGATCTCCACGGTGAGAGAAAGCCGAAAAAGAAAAGAAAACTACCTGCGCTGACAATCACGGGGCAAGGACGGAAGCGAGGAAAACTAACACTGCTAGCTGTCGAAAGCGTGCTAGGTCAGCAGGCTGGAAATGCAAATAGCCAAATTCAAAGCGGAGACAAAGAAAACCGTTTGTTCCGATAGAAACCGAAACTCCTTCTGTGTTTCTGTGTTGTCGTCTTATTTAGGGGTCTTTAAGTGCTCATTATTGGCGTTTTCCACGGTAGTTCCAATGTCTACCATTTGGCGTCGTTGTCAGCGCCACTCGATATTGGTAAATTTATTATAAATTAGTTTAGTTTATTTTCTACTATCACAAAATAATTTTAATAACTATATTTGTTATTTAACCTTAAAAAATAATTTTATTTTATAATGTCTTAGAGAAACCACATTGACAAATAAAGAGTCCGCGATGAACTGTAAACATCACCAAATTGTAAACATGTACATTTACAAGTACGTACTGTACGTATGTAGAGTACATGTATTCGTAAATTTAGATTACTTTTTTCTGTACTATGTTAAAATCTAAAATTTATTTGTTTGTAAGCTTAAAATAGATTCTTATTAACCATATATTATTAAAAATGCATTTGTAAATAAAATACAGAACTGGGAATGGTAATTTGTGGTTTAGCCTAGTACATGTAAATTCGAAGACAAATTCGACTTACGTCGCTTCTCCTGGAGCCAATTACCGACGAAAGACGAGGTATACCTGTATTTTCAAACTGCTTCCCCTTTAGAAAGTATAATTGAATATGAAGGTAAATATTTTGATGAAAAAAATTATTTTAAACAAAAAGTACAAGCACTTTTATTCACATTCTAAAAAATGACATTATTTATTTGGTTACTTGATATTAATTTTATATATCCTAATTTTCCTGTAAATACAATTCGGAAGAACAGATTTATATGTTAAAAAATGTAAAGCTTGAATACGAAAGAAGATTTCTTAAAATTGTGTCCATGGCGCTAAATGAAAACAAATCGCATAGAATAAAAATAAAGTGTCTTTTCGTAATTTATGTTAAATCAGAATCATGTAAAAAAAATAAGATGTATTACTCATTTTGTTCATACTGTATTTAAACTTACTGAGTATATCAAACACATTCCTAATATAAATGTAATATAATATAATATTGTAATCGATTTATCAATTACGATGTGTTTTATAAAAGTTTACAATTTTTGTTCATGATAATTATTTTAACTTTCCAAGATGTACGGAAAGTTTATTGAAATCTATAGATTGGGTTCAGCTGATTTACCGTTAGAGACCAAAATGAAGGTAAGAGAAATACATTTAATTTTTTTTATCGGCCTATAAATTTAATATTATTAAACATTTTTTGTTTAAAAGATGCTGAACTTTATGAAAAGATACGGTAAAACCCCATTTGGAGTAAGCATCGGAGGATTCTTTTATGTTAAGAAAAACTTCTTCATTCGAGTAAGTTCGTTCACTGTATTCGTTTGACTTTATTAATGTTGTAAAAACATCATTTATAACTGCGCGTGCAGTATACGAATCTATTTTATTCGAAGAATTGCAGTAAATAAGTAACTCTCTTTAGGTATATATGTTATGGACCAAGTGATTAATAGGGCATTGTTTATAATGCCCAGCCATTATGAATAATGACTAAAATGGGCGCGCAGTGTGATAAATATTGATTAATTTATTAAATTGACCAGACATTATAAATACAGCTACATTCCCTTTGGGCAATTTAATTAAAAATACTCCACTTTTTTCATTAAGAATTATTTTAAATTGTTTTAAAAACAACTGCAATCTTTCAAAAGTAAGCATTATTAACTATATTAATTAAACTCATGTTAACGAAGAGAATTATAATAATAATAATAATCTTTATTCATAGTAAGGAGACGTTGTTACAGGGGAAATTGGATAATGTACAAGGAAAAAAAAAAACATTAAGTACAAACATTAAGTTAGTTGCATAAATATTGATAAATAGACAATATAAACATATAATCATTTCGTACAATGGACATTCAATTCGTTAATAATATGAGTAAAAAAATTAACAATTTTATACATATTCATTTTTGTTAGATTGCCCAATGGGGATCTATAATTTAGTTCATTATTTGTAGAAAATAGGACTGGTGTTTGGAATTTTTGTTGATAATTTTTCAAAGCAGTACAATCTCTAAGAAGATGAAGTGCAGGAAAAGAATTAGAGTTACACCAATAATATGATCTTGAAAAGTCAATATATGAATTGTTTACAATTAAAGAGTGATGGTTGAGTCTCAGTTGAAGTAATAAACGTTTAATATTTAAAGTTGTATCCATTGTGATAATTTAACGAAGAGTATTATTAACAAATTTTTACTTCAATCAAAATATGAAGTTTAAAGGAAACTTCTGGAATTTTATTTTTGGTATAAATTACATAAAAAATTTAATGTTTTTAGTTTATTTGTTTGAGCAATTAAGATTTTGATGACATTTGAAATTAATTATTTTTCTTTGTAGCAATTGCATCTATTAGATTTGCAACCAATTTTGCAGCAGCATCGACTATAGCCTTGGCCTACAGAAATTGATGACATTCTTGCACATTCTGTGAGCGAAATCTTTACACCCGGTAATCTCAAACAGGTATAGTTTTCTTTACACAAAGTAAATTGGTTTCTGGAATATAATAGATTTAATATGCCATGTTTGATGCCAGTCTGTAAAGGTTTTTATTTTCAATCGCAACAACGACACCTAAAATATTGTTTCCATCACTGAGGCTCGATCTATGTCCGGTAGACGAATCCTTACTGTATCATCATTAGCTGCTAGGTATTTCGAATTCGATGTATCAATCATATTTGTGCATCCTTTTTAAGATTAGACAAAGCCATTTCTCTTGTTTTAAACACACTTCTTATTTTTTCTTGTATTTTTGGATCAACTGTTTGGATTTTTTCTTCGTCATCCGCCGACTCCAATAATAATGACACCCTAGGTTTTGGAAACCAGCGTAATTAGATCTTTTTCATGTGAAGACAATGTAGATCTTTGAAGTTGATCAGTTATATTGCTATATGAGGGTGATATTATCAAATAATCTTTTAAGATGTTTTCTTGGACCGTACCTCATCCTTCAGAGTTTGCGCAGGTTTGATTTACTTTGTTGTTAGTTTTAAAAAGTCTCTAGTTTTTTCTCCTTATTAACGTTGGTCAACGATTCGTTGTGTATAAAATGTTTTAGTCCAACTTTTAACTTTGTTCTAAACATGGTCTCATGGGGACTGAAGTTTATACCAGTGAGATGCGCTCGATTTTTTATCTGTTGTAGAAAACGTATCCTAATTTTCCGACCATTCGTTAGTTTTGTTAGTCAGGTTCCAACCAAGAACTAAGCATATTTTCTACGTCTTGATTACATTTTTCTATGGAACTCTGATTTTGTGAGTGCCGGACGGCCGAGCGATCGAAGTGACAGCTTACCGCTCCTGGGAGTCCCGGGATCGAATCCAGACAGGTCGAAACATCCCCGGGAATTTTCCGGAGTGGTCCATCTGGATATGTCAGGCCCTGTCCCTTACCATCCGACCTCCCCATTGTGGGCCTGGCGGAACCAATAATGGGCTTGCTTAAAAGAAGCTCACTTAGTGCCCACAGGGTAGAAAGAGTTAAAAAAAAAATAACTTTGTGAATGATTGAGCTGTTCATGCACAATTTCTCAGGCCACAAATTTCTTTGCTGGCATTATTTGCAAATTTTCTGCCGTAATGGCTTTGTAGAATATTCGGTACACCGAAAAATGTATAAAAAAACATATGCTGCATCTTTTGGTATTTAATATTTGTAGTTAAACAAATTTAGTCAGATGGTCTTCGTACATGAGTATAAATTTATATTGCTCATCGGCTTATGACTGCATATCCATAAGGTCGGCCTGATATCTCGAGTTCATTTCATTACTTAAAAATGATTTAACTACCAAGCTTTTCTTAGGAAATCCTGTTTTTCTGACAGATTTCACATAAGTTCAAATAATTTATCTTCATCTTTCCTTGTAATATTTATATATTTCGTTATTTCGTACTTAATTCTTTTTCCATGCGGTTTCTATCGCTGTGGCTAATAGCGATACGGGCATCATGCAATGTGTGAAATATTTCTTCAGTGTCAGAACGTAACATTTAATCGCACTACCTTCTTCTACAAACACAATTAATTTTCTACTTCTCCGATAGATACAGTGTAATGTCTATGTAAACGCTGATATTCTTCTGGTAACATAGAAGTCACTTTCATTTTTGACTCTCACTTTTGATTGACAAATATGCTGATTTTTTTTTTAATTTGACTGTCCTGGTCTTTTTTCTGCTATTAACTTGCTTAATCGGTTGTTTAAGCGATTATTCATATCACTTAATTAATGTTTGCTCCATAAGCCTAATCGTTACCTTTTTCAATGAAGAAATCACTATTTTAAGAGGCAAACGAAAATTTAAAATGTCGCACAACAGCTAATGGTCGCATGAATTTTAAATTCGATACAAACTGCAACGCAGGTGCGATTGTGATTGTATGTTGTATAATCACATCTCAATGTATTATTAGAATTTGTCTGACAAAATGATAGAATTTTCTAAATATTGTTTTACAGTTTCTGAGTGCCTTATATTCAGCGCTGTCTGTGTTGACAGAACTTTTAATTGCAAAGAAACCACCTTCTTGTAAAGTTGAGATTACAGATCTCATTCAATAAAGCTATCGAATGAAATTGCTTCACAGGCTGAAGAAAGTTTGAATAACAGCAGACTTGTTCAAGGAAATAAGATATTTTTGTGTTCGAAAAAGGAAGTCGATTGTATGAATGATTGAATTATCACAACAATTTGAAATCACGAGAAAGTCAAAGAAAATACTCGTTACGAAACTTCAAGATTTGACTTTCGACTGTTTCGTAGAAAGTTACGACATCTTCTCGACAATAAATTTAAGCCTCAGTAAATTTATAAAATATATTAAAGTTTAGTTTTTATGTTATTATTATTATTATTATTTATTAATTTCTTCTGTAGTAATAATTATAAATTTGTTGTTTATTGTATATTAAAAATATTAGACTACTTAAGGGTTAATTAACAGACACTTCGTGGCCGGATGGCCGAGCGGTCAAGGTGGCAGCCTACCGCTCTGGGGGGACCCGGGATCGAATCCGAACGGGTCGAGAAATCCCCAGAAATTTTTCAGGGGGTGGTCCGTTCGGATATGTCGGGTCCCGTTTCTCACAAGCCATTGTGGGCCTGGCCGAACCCATAATGGGCCTACTAAAAGAGGTCCTCTTAGTGCTCACAGGGCGGAAAAAATTAAAAAAAAAATTAACACACACACACTTTATATATAATCTGTATAGACTATACATTATTTATAAACTGTATATGGTGTTTAAATAATTCACAAGTTACATCGGGGATAAATCCGGCTGGCCGACGTATTTGACACAACACATGGAATTTGACACTGATGGAAGCTGACATATTCTACTGCGTATGGAATATACGAAATATTTGCGGCCCGCCTGACAGATTTATGCTCAATCTGACACACCAATCGAGAAGTTTGTGCACCACTGCATTAAATAATTCACAAGTTACTGATTTTGTCGTGTTCATTTAAAAATTAACATTTTTTCATCTTTGATTGGCATCGTTTTGTAAAAGGCTGAGTATTTCCAGATTTGCGACGAATTTCCGAATGTAAACAAATAAATAAATTTTGCAGGTTTCCCAATGTGCTAATGTTTCTATTAATCAATTACTTAATAATTAAATGATTTACCATAAATCCAGAACTTGTCTTTTCTGCTATTATTGTAAACTAGCAGGTAGGCCCAGCGTTGCTCGGGCAAAAGTAACGATAGCGAAGATTAAGATTGTTACGTTATAGTCAACCTTACCCGTTTTCACAGAATGCAAGAATTGGGTCCCCCTGTTTCCAGACTAATTAGAGAATTTTTAGATTGGTCTAAAAATATTTCGATTTTCCGCAAAAACGAAAAAAAAAAATGCATCTGCGTCTTGCACGTCGCTTTTCTCTTAACGCTTCCATTGTTACTTAACATTCCATTGTTGATGGAAGTGTTAAAACTTAATCCTGTCTCTCTCCCCCGTGGGGAGGAATTTCGAAAAATCCCTTCTTAGTGTGCGTTCTCGTGATGTGCCATAAATGTGTACCAAATTTCAACTTTCAACTCCTAACCGTTTGGGCTCTGCGCTGATTATTATTATTATGTTGGGTTAAGTGAGATATACTCGGTTAACACCGGTGCCTGTGTACTATGCCGGACCAAAGTCAAGGCATAGTAACCAAAACAGAAATTAAAGAAGTGTATCAGTGTGTGTGTCTGTATTCAGGAATTTTCTCACAATATGACATGTATTCAATATAGTGGCCTTCTGTAGAGTGATATATGTGTTTCTATTAAATTCTAATGTGCCCAGGCTTTTGTGTAGTGTGTGTGGTATGACACCTGTAGAGGAGAGAACAACAGGTACAATAAGCACCCTATCCATCCTCCACAGATGCCTTATTTCCTGGGCGAGTTCTGTGTACTTGCTAATTTTTTCAGTGCATGCGTTTTGTATATTGTGAGTGTTTGGAATGGATATGTCTATAATGTATGTGATTTTATTGTGTTTGTCAATGAGTGTGATGTCTGGTCTGTTGTGGTAAATTGTTTTATCTGTGATTATGGCTCTGTCGTAGTACATTTTGTGCGTGTTGTTTTCCAATACTGTCTGTGGGATGTATTTGTAGTATGGTTCGTGGATGTCTAATAATTTGTGTTTCTTTGCAAGCTCTTGGTGTATTATATTTGCTACTTGATTATGTCTGTGTAAATAATCTGTCTGTGCCAAGAGCTTGCAACCAGAGGTGATGTGTTGTATAGTTTCTGGCATGATGTGACATTTTCTGCATGTGTCATTTGTGAGTGTTGCATCTTTGAGTATGTGTTTTCTGTAGTTTTTAGTATTTATGACCTGATCCTGTATGGCAATCATAAATCCTTCCGTCTCCCCAAAGAGGCATCCCTGAGCTAACCAGCTGTTTGACGCAGTTTTGTCAACAAAATCCTGGGCCAGATCGTAAGGATGCCTGCCATGGAGTGCCTTTCGAGCCCACGATTGCTTAATGGTGTCTATGCTTTTTATATGTTGTGTTGTGTCCATATGATGTGAGTGTAAGTTTAATGGTGTGTTATTCGAGTCTGCTAGAGTTACTGCTTTATGTAATTGTGATGTTTCTTGTTTTTTGTAGAAAAACTCTCGCAGTGACTGTATTTGTTTGTAGTGAAGGTTAACTATGTCAATCAGGCCACGTCCGCCATCTTTACGTGGAAGGGTTAATCTTTCTGTGGCGGATTTAGGATGATGTTGTTTATGCTTAGTAAGTGTTGTTCTTGTTTTCCTTTGGAGTTGCTCAAGATCAGTGTGAGTCCAATGTATAACTCCAAAAGAATATGTGAGTACTGGGATGACATATGTGTTTATTGCTTTAACTGTGTGTTTTGCATTTAATTGTGTTCTGAGAATAGCATTTAACCTACTTTGGTATTCTTTAATTAATCTTTGCTTTATTTGTGCATGTTCTGTTAGTTTGGCCTGTTGGAATCCTAAATACTTGTAGAACTCGCCCTCTTCCATGGATTCAATAATGTCTCCATTTCCAAGTGCAAAATCTTCTTTCTTCAGGATTCCTTTTTTCTATGTGAAGTGTTTTGCATTTATCTAGGCCAAATTCCATTTGTATGTCCTTGGTGTATGAATGTGTGATTTGTAAGAGTTATGAAGTTGTTTTTGTGTGGATGCATAAAGTTTTATGTCATCCATGTACATGAGATGTGACAGTGTATACTGTGTTGTTTTTTCATGCCTGATATTGTAGCCATATTGTGTGTTGTTTAACATGTTGGATAATGGATTCAAGGCTAGGCAGAACCAGAGAGGACTCAAGGAATCTCCTTGAAAAATTCCTCGCCTAATAAAAATTTGGTTTGTTTGTATGGAAGTGTTACTGAACCCTGAGATGTAGTGTTGTTCTCCAGTGCTGCATAGTGTTTTGGAAGAATGTAATGAGTGATGGATGTATTTTGTACATGTGTAGAATATGTAGCAGCCAACTGTGTGGAACACTGTCGAATGCTTTTCTGTAGTCTATATATGCCATGTGTATGTTTCTGTGTTGTTTGTGTGCTTGCCGTAGAATGACTGAATCTATGAGTAACTGTTCTTTGCATCCCTTGTGATTTCTACGGCAACCTTTTTGTTGTTCTGTTAGAATGTCGTGTTCTTCAACATGTTTGTATATTTTGTTTGCAATACAGGATGTCAATAATTTGTAGAGTGTTGGAAGACATGTAATTGGTCTGTATTGTGTGGGGTCTGTGGTATTGTTGTTTTTAGGTTTCATGTAGGTGATGCCCTGAGTAAGAAAATTTGGCATGTCTTGTGGATTGATGATGATGTGTGTTAGGTGTTTAGCTAGTTCCTGGTGCAGTGATGTAAACTTTTTGTACCAGAAATTGTGAATGTTGTCTACACCAGGTGTCTTCCAGTTGTGTGCTCTGTTAACAGTGTATTGGAAATCACGTATGCTTATTTCAACACAGGGCATAGTTGGTATTTTGTGTAAGTTTTTGTTTTCCTCCTCGATCCAGCCTGCTTCAGCATTGTGCGTGACAGCACTGGACCAAAGAGAAGACCAATATGTTGTGAGTTCTTCTTCTGTTGGTGTGCCACTGTGCTGTGTATCAGTGTTTGCTTTGTTATTAATTTGTCTGTAAAAGAGTTTTTCATTGTTTGTAAATAATTTATTTTGTTGTTTTCGTAGTGTACATGTTTTGTATCGTTTGAGTCTACGTGCTTTGGCAGCAAGTTTTTGTTTTAGTGTATCAATGTATTCTGTAATGCGTGTGTTTTTTTTTTTAACTCTTTCCGCCCTGTGGGCACTAAGAGGGCCTCTTTTAGTAGGCCCATTATGGATTCGGCCAGGCCCACAATGGGGCGACCGGGTAGTGAGGGACTGGGCCCGACATATCCGAACGGACCACCCCCCGAAAAATTCCTGGGAATTATTCGACCCGTTCGGATTCGATCCCGGGTCCCCCAGAGCGGTAGGCTGCCACCTTGACCGCTCGGCCATCCGTCCGTCAAGTAATGCGTGTGTTGTGATGTTCATGTTTTGTGTGTGTTTTTATTTTCTTGAAAATGTTTTTGAGCTGTTTCCTTAATTTGGGTGTTATGTTGTTTTTAGTGTATTGTGTCAGCCTGCCTAATTGCTGTCTAATGTCATTTATTTGTGTTTCTATTATTCTCTGCCAGGCAGGCTTGTGATAGAATTGTGTTTTCTGTGTATTTGTCTGTGATTGTACTTTCAGTCCATGGTGTGTCACTACTGTGACTGCCCCAGCATAAACTAATGTATGAATGTCTGTGAGTGTAGAAATTGAATGAATGTAGTGTGGTAGTAAGTGAGTGTTTACATAATTTAGTGTTTTTCCTACTTCCTTCGACGTGTTGATTTTTGGTATTCGTGGTCTTTGTGTGGGATCTGTGCCTGTATATTTAGTGAGTGTTTCCTGAAATATAAGTGAGAGCGTATTAACTAAATCCATGTCTATGTTATCAGTGATGGATGAGGAAGTGTCTGTAGTATCATTAGTGCTAATTGTTGTATGTGTGTTATTATCAATGCTTGTTACTGGATTATCCTGACAGGTTACATGATTTTCATTAATGTTAGATGTTTCTGTCTGTTGATGTATTTGATCAGCAACTTGTTGTTTGATAAGTTCAAGTGTTGTTTGTGGAATAAGGTTGTTGTGTATAATTGTTCTTTTTTGATCAACAACCCTTTGTTCGGTGACAGTGAGATGAGGATACTGTTGTGTGAATCTATGGTGTAGTTGTTGTCTGTATGCTGTCATGTTTGTTTCGAGTTTTGTGATCGTGTAGTAAGTACGGATGATAAACTCATTCATTTCTACTGTCCATTTCATCCGTTGGCGTGGTTTTCCAGCCTTTGTGGTCTGTGGATGCATTGCCACAGAAACACGAAGGCTGGGTTGGTTCCTCACATCTGTTGAGGGCATTGCAGTAGCCATGCTTGGGCCGGTGCTGCTTTCGCCACCGGTAACCAGGGAGACTGTGGCCTATTTTTCGAACGTGAGCCTCTGCCTAACTCACGAACGCGGACCTTGTTAACCCGGGCGACGTCCGAGCCGGTATCACATTTGGATCTGGTTACTACCATAATACGTATCTCCACAGAATGTGGGTGTGTGGTCACTCTTAGCTTCATTTCTCCCCATAGACCTTACTGGCATGGGTGTCCCTACCAGGAGCTTGTGCTCCAGCCTGCATTGCCCTATGGATCAGTAAAATTACTGGGCTAACCCACCACGACCAGGTGGTGACCATGGGAGAGTTATTATTATTATTATTATTATTAACTCGTCTCGATTGTATATATATAGATTCGAACACCAAAACGCCTGGATGCGTAAGCGCCTAAATTAATTACATCCCAAAAGCTAAATTCAAGCATGGAGTTTTTTTATTTTTTAAATTTTTCCTGTTTTAAAGATGACTCATTTTTTACGAAGGCACAAAATCAAATGAAAGGGAAATTTCCAGAAGAGAAAAAATCCAGCAAGAAGCAACATCTTGCTGGATTTTTTCGCGTAACATTTCGGCTGTTAGGAGATTTTATTTTTAAAAAATAACTTGTATATTATTAATTATAGACAGATAAATTTGTTTGCGAAACCATTTATTCTGAACTTTTGATATAAAAAAGTCTTTTGTACTATTAATTATTATAAAATGGTACGAAACTTAATTTCATAGTAGAGATAAGTTTTATTTCGAAAAAATAAAAATTTCCATTCTTCTTACTCTTGTTTGCGTATTTTTTAATTACACGTTTATCTAGTTAATAGTCTTGTCTTTTGTCTCAGTTAGGTCAGTCAAAGTCATCTTGTTAAGTATGCTTACTGTGAGATTTCGACTGCTTTTCCATTTCCACTTTCGTTTTGATCGGCGTTAATTGCATAGAGATTTAATTATTATTTTAACCAAGTAATAAAAAATTCTAACCTTCTTCCTGAGAAAAAAGCGATCGAAAGGTCAAGCCGCGAAAAAGGTGACGAAGTGGAAAAACCCTACATCCTATTTTCTCTCGTGATACTCCGATAGATAAGACCGATTAAATATCCGTCCAAGGCAACAGTCATTACGGTGATTAGACTTATGTTACAACCTCAGTCAAAACATTCGATTATTAATGATGGGAAACTGTGAAACGGACGGAATTATGAGGTAAGACGAGCCTCCATAACGGCTAGAAAATATCAATTATTCGGCCGAATCATCCGGTTCTTGACAGCCAATATCAGCAAACTCGGACCCAACTCGAACTTAGAACGCATTAAATCAAAATCACCTGAGTCAATTCTCACGCGAGACGCGTATAAAAAGGGCTCGCACCCGATCTTCCGGGCGATCACCAAAAGGAACCTCTACTACGGAATCTCCACTACGAGCCTCATCCTTTCTGCCTCGGAACCTTCTGGCAACTTCGTCGTAGGAACACGAGCGAATAGAGGTATTGACTTTGAAGTGTTATGTAAACTTTCTCTTATGGTCGACTTAGATTAGACTTAGGTTTAAGGAACTAGCCACCCCCGAAAAATCGCCGCTTAGCCTTGTTAAAGCGGAACCTCTGTTATTGTTAGGTTGCCGTACAAAGGTAACCTACAATTAGTTACGTCTGTAATTTTTTTCATTTTTTTGTAATCTCTTTCTGTATTAAATGTGTTACGTTTAATTTAAATGAGTGTCATCCGTCGTGTATTGCCGACACCTTATCAAAGACCTCGTTCTTACTCGCCTAAATTCATGCCATCCATTGACATTGTGAGTGGGTCTTACCGACCCGTCGTCATAGAACTGGTTAGGTCTCGGGCCTTAACCCCCGACTTCTCACAAGTTGGTTTTTCAGGAGTGGTTTTTCACAAAATGTCGGATTGGAAAACTTATAATTAATACTACATTACATATAAATGATAACAAACACACGTATTTGCATATAATATATTTATTTTATCATTTTATATTATCAGCGTGTTAGTAATTGCCTGTATTTTACAAAACATGGAAATCATCTATGATTATTCCATTCAAAGCATATGCTAGAGTTTGCTTTCGTCGAAGATCATAGAAACTGTATTTTTATATTTACGTTTTTTTTTCATGATTATTTATAAATTTTCAATAGGATTTAGTCAGGCGAGTTTTCTGGCCAACCTAAAACGTTAATTTTCTGCTTTTCCAGACACGCCTTTGTTGAATGCGATGTATGAGCTATAGCCAAATACCAAATATCATTATTACCAAATACCGACTGAATATGATAGCATTATACCAGAAACTTTGGAAATACTGGGTTATGGTTATATTTATGAAGCAGAGATGACCAACAGTAGATGCTTCGAAGTAGTTCGTGTACACCGTAATTCCACTAGCATGTTCATTATTTATTTTATACAGGGTGGGCCAACGAAAACGAAACGGCAAAGCGTTCGTGTTCGTCCAAGCAAATCGCTCGGACAGGTCGATTTTATTCTCGAGGGGACATCTTTTGCAATAAAGTTTTTGCGATTCTGAATACAACAGACAACAAAAAATTTTAAAAACTCATTTATTTTGTATTAACTAAACAAACATTTATTTCGAAAAAAAAAATGTTTGTTTAGTTAATATTCAGATTCGCAAAAACTTTATTGCATAAGATGTCCCCTCTAGAATAAAATCGACCTGTCCGAGCGATTTGCTTGGACGAACACGAACACTCTGCCGTTTCGTTTTCGTTGGCCCACCCTGTATAAAGAAACAAATGGGAGTTAATTTGCAGTTTTCTCGTGAAACTTGCTATAATAATTTTATCAATAATTTTCTTATTTATTTATTGGACTGCAATTTGAAAAACTTGTAACCTATAAATTCTTACTGTTGTGTGTATATCTGTCCGTTCATCCGTGTATTATCTGTCCTTCCTAAATCTCGAGAACGGACTCAGACAGATTAAAGGCAAGAACAGAAACGGTATCCGGAAAAATAGTAGGCCCGATGAACTGTACAGAAACTTTCGATGTAAACTGGATTTGAATTTAAAAATTCAAAAAACTTTTCCCGAAAGGCGTTAGATCGATGACATGGACGACTCTATTGCTAACGGCAAATGTGATGTACAGAGGCAAGCCACTACTAATTTGAGATAGAGGACATGTATAGGTTATGGGGCCCATAACCTGTTAAGATTTGAAGGATCGACAAGACAGCATTTAATCTTTTTTAAGTTTTTTATTAACCGTCTAGATTACTTAGCAACCACGTGATCATTACGCGCATGTTGCCAAAAGGCCTATATACGAGATTTTATAATTATTATTCTTTTCTTTTAACACTAATTTCATTTTAAAACAGTAGACAGAGCCAACAAAACAATTATTGCATTTTTATGCATTCACAAAGCAATTTTGTATCTTCATAAATTTTATCGTGAAAATTTCGAATAATTTTTTATTGAAGTATTTATATTTAATTTAGGTATTAGCCTTTTCCTTTTAATAATGTTTTTTTTTCATTATATGGTCTTAAGCCAACACTTTTTTAAAATAAATTTTTAATATCACAGTTACATTCTGAATTGCTAGCCACGATCATAAGGATGTAAGAAATTAAAAATAAAATTATTAAAACTTACTCGATGAAATAAAATGTTCGGTAGATATACATATCTGGTACAAAATATTCTTCAATTGTATGAATATATTTTTAAAGAAAAATAACATAAAATATTCTTTACTTTTTAAATTAAAAAAAAAAGAAATAGTGGCGTAAAATTGCGCCGGTATCAAAAATAAGCCGAACTCATTTTGGAAGTATATATCGCAATTTGATATAATTTTTTTATCTGAAACTTGGCGTTCATCTAAAAGTAATAAAAGTAATTTTGAAGTTTTATCCGATTATAATTGTATCATTGGTGATGCTTTCCGAGATGGTAGTAGGGGTAGATTAAAAACTGGATGGCTGCTGTTTATAAAAGTATGTTTTTGTTATGAAGTAATTTATAGAGATAATTTTTTGGTTTTGATTAATATTATATTCCCTGCGGGTGAATTCTTGTTATGTTTTGTTTATATGCAAGAGCATAGTTGGCAGGAAATTTTTGAGATTTTAATTAATTTTCATTTCAATGAAGACTCTAACCTAATTATTTTGGGTGATTTTAATGCTCGGATGGGTGCGGAAAATGTTATCCCTGATTACATCGGTGATGTTTTTCGTATTGACTATGCTAAAAGAAGCAGAACATCTAAGGATGCTATCGTGAACAGCAGAGGTCAAAAGATGCTTCAGTTCTGTATAGATAAAAACTTAATAATATTAAATGGTAGAATGTCGGGTGATGAAGCCGGTGAATATACATTTGTGTCCAGTTTGGGATCATCGGTTATTAATTTTGGTCTAACAACTTCCTGTGTATGGGATTGTGTTAAATCTTTTTTTGTTGATGATTGTTGTTTATCGGATCATTTTCCTATAGTATTATGTTTGGACAATCCTGTTCAACCTAAGGTGACTAATAAGGGCAGTTTTTACGAAAAAATTTTTTGGAATTGTGAGACTATGAACAGATTTGTGCTTGATTTTGAGAAATATTTGTTAGATTGTGATTCTGTTTCTTTATCAAGTGTTAGTAAAGTAATTGTCGAAATAGCTAATTCCCATAATATGAACTTTAAACCAAAGGACTATATAAATATTAACAATTGGTTGGATCTGGATTGTCGCTTAATGATCCGTAACAGAAATAGAGCTTGGCGACTTTTTAAGTAAAGTGGTTTTGAATCGTATCGTAAATTATTTGTGTTATTTCGTGGTTTGGTTAAAAAAATTTGTTTAGCTAAGAAAAAAAAGTTCTTGTATACGGTTCAGAATTCGGGTATTTTCCGTAAAAATAACAAATGGTTTTGGAATTTGTGTAAAATTAGAAATTATAATAGTAAAGTGAATATTTCTTTGGAGGAGTGGTTTACTTATTTTTATTCTTTATATGGTTCTTCACTTCCTTATAGTGTGGATTTGTCTGTCTTCAATGAGTGTGTAATTTGGTATGATGAAATTTTGGATGTAGACATTATGGACTCTGAATTGAGCTATGTTTTAAGTAAAGTTAAAGTTAGTTCTGCGCCTGGGGTTGACGGCATACCTTCTGAATTTTGGAAAACAGATTCTGTTTTTCCGATACCGCTTAGAAATTTTGATAGAATCTTGAGAACTGGGGTAGTCCCAAAAGATTGAGGCAGTGCTATTCTATGTCCGGTATATAAAAATGGCTCTAAATCGATTCCTAGTACAGTAGAGACTCGTAAATCGGCACCCCGGTAATCGGAATGGCCGGTAATCGGCACGATTTTCAGTCGGACTGTGTCGTGCTGAATCGAACGATTTTGATACTAAATTTACTTCTAAAGTATAATTTTCATGTTTTTATATTCTTCAATATATTTATTTTGTTTGTACAAAATGCAGAAATAATTTTTAACGATACGATAGCCTCGATTATTATAATAAAAATTTTCGTTAGGCTTAAAATCGACGAAAATTCAACACGAAGCGACACGCAACGGAGAAAAATTTGAACATTGGACAGGTTAATATATTTTTTCGTACATAAACCGTAATCGGAACAAATCCCTAATCTGAACAACCCCAGTCCCCAATTGATTCCGATTTTCGGTTCACTACTGTAATTATAGAGGAATTTCACTGCTGAACTCTGTGTCGAAGATTTTTTGTAATATATTGTATCACAGGTTGGTTACTTGGTTAAATTTAAACAATATTTTATTTGAGAATCAGGCCGGTTTTCGTGAAAAATATTCTACGATAGATACTGTATTTATTCTGCATACCCTTATTACTAAGACTTTAATGAGGAAAAGGCGAAAACTTTATGCATTCTTTGTTGATTTGTCCTCAGCTTTTGATACTGTAGATAGGAATTTAATATGGAAAAACTCTTGAAATATCGCATTAGTTTTAAATTTGTTTCTCTACTTACAGAATTATATAGTGAGTCTAATGTAAAGATTAAATGGGGTCGTCTTTGTTCTAGATCTTTTTTCACTGCTACTGGGGTTAGACAGAGCTGTGTTTTAAGTCCTGTGTTGTTTAGTGTATATTTAAATGATTTAATTGAACAAATAACTAATTTTGACTATGAAGATATAGAGGTGAACGGCATTAGTATCAAAATATTGGTTTATGCAAATGACATAGTCTTGATTGCCGACTCTGTTAGAGGTTTACAAGAATTTATTAACATTTTGGATAAATATTTATTAGAAAATAACATGAGCGGGTATACTATAGATTACTCCCTATGGAATTTCGTGTGTTTGGGTATATATCTGAACTCAGAGGACCGAGACGAGTTCAACGATACTCTACTTTTGGACCGGAAACGAAAAATAAAAAAGTTATCATACTTTTTTCCGGCGATCGCGCGATGATAGGGAGTCGCGTCGCTCTCCGCTAAGTCGACCTCGCTATCGCGATCGGGAGTCGCGTGCTTGCCGTTAAAATTGCCTTTAGTAGACGTTTCCCCCCTTTTTTTACTTTGTTCAAGAACTACCGTGAATCGATCACTAGTTTAGCACATGGCGGCGTGTGGTGGCTCCTATACGAGAGGTCAGTCGGGCCGCCATGTTCGCTGCCATATGTAACCTTAACCGAAATGGCGATCGCGCGATGATCGAAAGTCGCGTCGCTCTCTCCGCTCTCGTATCGCGTGTTTAACGCTCCGGGAGATGACCGTAGTCCGACGTCACGGTTTGCAGACTTTACCGCAAGATGGCAATACAGTAGAGCATCGATTAACCGACTCAATTCGGGACTGGGGTTGGTCGGATAACTGAAAAGTCGGATAACCGAAAAGTATGAAAAAATACATTATTAGTATAGTATATTAGGCCTGGTTTAAATACTACCCTTTCTTTCATGGTCGAGCCAGTGCTGCCAGCTAAAACATGCAAAAATTTAACAAAAATAATATTAAAGTAGCCAAGACATAACCAAATAATGTAGCGTCACATCACTAGCGGACATTTGAATTTGCCGACTAGAACGCGGTCGGTTATCCGATAAGCCGGTTAATCGGGGGTCGGATAATCGATGCTCTACTGTACTAGCAACTACGGTGCCGTCTGCACGAGAGCATTAAAAAAGTATGGTAACTTAAAAAGTATGATAACTTTTTTTTATTTTTCGTCTCCGGTCCAAAAACAGGGCACCGTTGAACTCGTCTCGGTCCCCTGAGTTCAAATATATAATCAAAGTCCTGAAATTCCATAGGGAGTAACCTATAGTACACCCACATGAGCTTGAATCTTATGAAATCTAAAGTTGTCGTTTTCCGTAATGGTGGTAAACTTGCTAAGTCGGACAAATGGTGGTTTAGAAACGATGTAATTCAGGCAGTCTCCAATATAAATATCTGGGTGTCATATTTAAATATAATGGAAAATATAAATCCCATATTCAGACTGCTAAAAGGAACGCCTTTACTAAAACTGAGAGTTATTCAGATGTGTAGATCGGCTAAATTACGTAATTTGAAAGATTGTTTAAGGATTTTTAATTCAATTGTCACATCATCTTTGTTATATGCTGCCGAGGTTTGAGGATATCAATCTGATGAGTTAGATCCGGTCTGGGCTAATTTTATTAAAAAGTTATTTGGTTTGTCTCGTTGTACCCCAAGATATTTGATTTTTATGGAGTGTTCGCTATTACCTTTGTCTTTTACAATACTAAATAAGTGTTTGAATTGGATCTTTAGGACTATTGAATTGGATGAAAAGCGATGGAGTAGAACGTGTTTATGTTATGTGTTAAATAAAAGGGATTTGCTGTGGTCTAAAAGTTTAAGGAAAATTTGTGCTAATAACGGTATTAATTTTGATGAATTACTAAATAATTATTACTGTTGCTCTACTTTGAAATTAAATTATTTTGATAATTTTATTCTTGATTTGAAACGACGCATTAATGTAAGTTCTTATAACGTTTGGTATAAGCACTTAAACAAATCTTTTTTTGACTGTTCGATTTATAACAACAATTTCTCTCAATATTAGCTCTACGATAATGCAAATCAGATGTAACTCCCTTAATTTTTTTACAGAATCATTGCAGAGAAATTTGCATATATTGTCAAGGTGATCAGCTATTGGATGCTTTTCATGTGATAGCTAGGTGTACTAACTTAGAAAAAATTCGTGAAAGTATTTTCGGTATACCCATTATTCCGTTTGATAATTTTTTGGACCTTATTGGTAATTCACGCAATTTTGATTTAATTAATTTTGTTCAGAAAATTAAATTATTTTTTAGGTAATCTTTTGTTGTCTTATTGTTTCAGCGAGCCTTTGTACGGAGTATGGTGTACATTTTGTTTCATTTTGCATATTGGAATATTCGATTTTGCCCAAAGGTGGCATTTGCTTTCTTGCTTTAAAAGTGTGTTCGTGGCAAAGAATTTTTGGGAGTCTATCCACTTTCTGACGTAACAACTTAATCTTTTTTTGTTTTATAGGTGAGTGTAATTAATTTCTTTTATATAATGTACTTTTTTGTTCGGATAGTTCTCCCCACAATTTTGTTTTTCTTTTTTATATATATATTTTGTTTAAATATATATTTTTGATATCGCTTTGTATAATATGTTTGTTTTTTTATATATATTTTAATTTTCTCTGTAATAACTTATGAATTGTATTTGTATATTAGTTTAGTTTGTAACGTATAAATGTTATGTATTGATTTTTGTATTCTCCGCATCATGGGTTCTTCCCAGTATGACTAAATAAATATAAATAAATAAATAAAATATCAGTGTGTGTTGGCGTCAATTTTGTTTAATATCTTAGGATGGAGTTAATGATTAAGAAAGGAAATTTGGCATAATAGTTTGCGCAAGAAACATTGATGTTAGTAAATTTTAGTAGTTAAAGGTCTAGAGCAGGGGTGTCCAACCTTTCAGATTCTCTGGGCCACATTGGACGAAATCATGGATTTATGGGCCGGAGTTAGCTAAAGAGCAAAAAAAAGTAGCAAAATTTTCTAAAAAGTAGCCCAAAAATAGCCATCTCAACAGTATATATATAAAGTTTTACGGCTTTGTGAAACTTCTTTTTTGTGGTTGATGCCGTTGAAATAAATAAATAAATAAAATAAACTTGTCAGTTTTGTTTACACGTTCATTGGGCCGCATTGCAACTTGCGTTGGGCCGCATGCGGCCCGCGGGCCGCGGTTTGGACACCCCTGGTCTAGAGGAAGAGGAGATAGAGATGAGCCATATGTCATATCTCGAAAGTAATAAAACTTAATAAATGTTTTAGTCGTTATTAACATTTACCATATATATATATATACACACACTAGCAGATGAGCCCGGCGTTGCCCAGGCAAAAAGTAACAACAACAAAGGTTAAAATTATTTGATTATTTCGTACTTCTAATCTTTCTATTATATTATATTATAGTAGAATATTTCATTTATATTTACAAAGGTTTATCGCACCGAGTGACCAATCTAACACATTAAAAAAAAATTTAAATTGTGTACAGGAGACGAATAAAAAACCCTTATATAAGATAATCTTTGTAGTTCTATAAATCAAACACTATAATATAACAAACATTAAAACGAAAACTAGATAAAGAGTTCGGTTATTTTAGCTTACCATTGTCACGTTTATCCCGATACTCGGATGGTACGAAATGGCACAATCTCATTGGTCAAGTAGACACCAATTAAAAATATCAAATGGTAACCGCCTGCCAACCAATCAAATTTTGCGAAAAACGAATCATATATTTAAATTCGGCACCCTCGAAAACCACTTAAAACGTATTTTAAGCTTGCCGGTAACATTTAGTATACAATTTTCCTATTCGAATTCCACCATACCGCTTGTCCGTTAGAAAAGAGACTGTCATGGAAGGAAGTCGAAGTAGTTCGACCAAAAGTAGTCGATGACTTCTCCCGAAAGAGAGAATGGTCAACGACTATTAATTAATACCGGTCTACTATTAATAATTGAAAAGTGATCCGTGTTGGATAGGTTGTGATGGCCGTGCACGTTATCGAAGTTATTAATCTTAATGTCCGAAAGACTTTATATGACTTATTTAATTAAATAAAGAAAAATCTCGTAAAAATGCGATGATAATTAGCTTAATATGATTATAAAGTGTTTATAATTTTGCAACAAATTGCATGTTCTCGTAAATATCGCGTTTATGGAAAAGTTATTGATTTGTAATTTAAAAAAATTGTAGACCTATAAATTCCGACTGATGTCCCTTGTGTGTCTGAGTGTCCTTTCTCAATCTCGAGAAAGGTATTAGATAGACGAAAGTCGAGACCAGATATGCTTAGGAGCAAGAGGCCCAGACCGGAAGTCACGTTACATCAATTCAAAATTTTTTCCTGAATGGAGTTAAATAGATAACCAGCACAACTCTATTGCTAACAGGAAAACTATGAAGTACAGGAGCAAGGAACCACGAAAGGAATTGAGAACATTGTGACGAAAAGTTGCAGCCCGGCATCGTGACCATGTCGCAATAAATAATTTCTCGTTAGAATTATTAGTTTCGTTTATTTGGTTACGGCAACGCGACACGAGAATGATATGTCGAGGGGATGCTTCCCGGGAAGACTTTTATAGGAAGCTGGTCTCTTTTTAGGTGTTACTAATGTAAAGAAAATTCGGGAGACTCCAACCCCTACGCGATGCCCGAATCCCCCCACTTCCTAACTAGCAGAGTTCGGTAGTTTTATCCAGTCGGCTACTGGAGGGCGCTTATTAGAATTCAGAAAGTACCATTTAGAAATGAAAACAATCGAGTTGTTAGACGTGGAAAATTCAATTCTTATAGCCTTTTCACAGGAAAACACTTTCGATTCCACGCAGTTCACAACATTAGCAGGAAACAACGTCTCAAATAAGACGAATTCATACTTACGGAAGTTTTCTTTATTATTAACTGTATTTTAGAATATTTTCTTGCGATTTACACGTAGCATAAGAAATTTAAGAAAAGTAATTGCTGATTTACTTTCCATGTGCTCATTTACAAATAGCGCCAACTGCTGGCGTTACGTGTAAATCAGCAAATCGAATGTTTCACATTTTCTTAAATTTTTTTGCTACAGATGGCGCTACGTGTAAACCAGAAAAATTGAATGGGAATAGAAATTGATTGATTTACAGAAATCAAATAGATATTTTGGGATAGGATTTCGACATTATTTAAGTTAGCGATATATAAACGTAACTGCCGAGTTTCGTAACAATTGGTCGAACGGCCTAGGCATATATAGCGAACAAACATCCAAATACACATTTACATTTATATATATATATTATATTAAATAAAACTCATCTCTACCATTGAATTAAGGTTTGTGCCATTTTATAATAATTCATAATATTAAAAAAAATTTTATAACAGATGGCTTCGCACACAAATTTATCTACCGTATTTTAAGGACTATAAGGCGCACTTTTTTCTTCGAAAAATTGCCTCCAAAATTCAGTTGCGTCTTATAGTCCGTAAAATGCGGTATTTATAATTAATAACATAAAAGTTATTTTTTTAATAAATAAAATAGCCCAACAGCTGGGATAGTTATGCAATTTGATAGATTTTTTTCTATCATGTTACGTAACTTCTGAAAATTTCGCTTTCATTCCAGTTTGTGCTTTGGTGACAACAAGGAGTCATCTTCTAATCAGGAAAAAAAATGACTCGATGTTTGAATTTCGCTTTTCGAATGTAAGTCATCTAGGTGCTTACGTAGAGTTTGATGTTCGAATATATAATGATAGCAGAAAAGAAAAGTTGCGGATTTATAGTAAATCATTCAATTAAGTAATTAATTGATCGGAACATTAGCTTATTGGGAAACCTGTAAAGTTTATTTATCTTTTTACATTGTGAAAAACATCGCTAAACCGAAAATATTCAGCTTTTCACAAATCGAAGATGAAGAAATTTGTTGTGAAAAGAACACCACAAAATCGGTAACTTATGAGCTATTTAATGTAGTGGTGCACACAGTGGTGATATTCAGCGGGTTCGCACAGGTTCGGCCGAACCCGTTGTTAAAATTTTCAGTTTTCCGAACCTTGTTAAACACACGGAACATTTCTCAGTGTTTTTTTTTTTTTTTTGTTTTAATATATTAAAATATACGTATTATACTCTGTAATACTACTAAACTGGAGCCTTATACCCCGTTCGCACCGAGCATTTCAATCTAGATTGTGAGCAAGGTCGGGGACTATGTCTTGGTGCAATCTCTCTCGACCGAAACGAGGTTTAATCGCGATCGATTCAAGAGAGTTCTTGAAACTAGATCCAGTCATAAGAGAGATCCCACAATCTCACGCGCGCGAGATAATACAAGATGGCTGTGGAACACGTGTCGGGCTATGGACAGCGAAATAAAAAGGATATTGTATTTCGAGAGATGATGACATCTATTTATCAGCAGCAGTGCCATTCGGGGTGAAAAATTTCTCTGCCTAAAAAAAAACGAAAAAAGGGTCGACAGCACTATTGTTATATACTATTGTTACCTGGTCTTTGCCCAGGGCTCGTTACGTTCCAAATACGCCACTGATTATTAGATATATCGCAAGAAAAGGTATTGTATTTATTTCTAGCCAAAACTTCCGTTTCGTTTGTCGGTGATTGTCAGGGAAAAATTTTCTGCTAGCGAACCCTTTGTTAACTATTTTGAATATCACCACTGGGTGCACACAACTTCTTCGATTAAAGCGCCAGATTGAGCACAAATCTTGTGAGGAGGGCCGCAAATATTTCCTATATTCGATATGCAGTATGATATGCCAGCTTCCATCAATTATAAGCATTTTTTGAAATACTTCGTCGACTATGTTTGTCTCTGAGGCGGTATTTCACTGCCACTGATTTAATACGTAAAAATTAAAAAGTATAAAATTTAAAAATTAATCTTTATAGTTTTTTTCATTATTTATTAACAATAATAATATTATGATTTCCTATATTCAATGTTAACAACGTGAGAATCAAGTTTGAGCAGTTAATTAGCATGAGAAATATATCTACTTTTTTAGAATTGTTTACTAAAACAGAAGACACAGTGTCACTTTTTACGAAAAGAAGGGAAATCAACTTCCTTTCCCGCAAGACCTTATTTCCAATTTTGACAACCATTTGTTTGTCTACCCTCTGCACGTCCCCGAACATCCCGTTAGCAACGTAAATCCTCTAACGCTATTGGTCAGAAATGTGACGATGAAAGGGGGATTTTCCCGCTATTCGGGGCGGTCTACAGAAGAAGAGATTTGCCATAGGAGATGCAGTTCTCCATTTTTGGAAAAGGCTATAAACGACGGCAGTGAACATAGAAATAGAACATTGCCATAGAAGCCAGTCAACGATACCGAAGAACCTGCCATAACAGTAAGAGTGTGTGTGATTTCTCATTTGTGCTCCCTAATCAACAGTCCAATTTCCTCATCCATTCTCCATCTCCGAGCTTCACCAAGAAACTACATAAAGAAAGAAGAAGATTACCTTCCAGATTTTCAATCAGGGTAGAAAGTTAAATTTATTGTAAACTCTCTGTCTCTCTCAGTTTAGCAGTATTCTTTCGGTTTAGAAGTACTGTATACTCACAGGTTTGACGTGTAACTTTAGTTAGACTCGATTATGTTAATTTGTATTTGTATTTGGAATAATGTATCTCGTGTATTTATTTTATTTTAGTAAATTTTTTATTCTTGAGTTAACTTGTTGACTCCCTTTGATTAAGTACGGACAATGCACCCCGCTACGACTCGGACTTACTCACGACTCTCCCCACTCATCAACGTTTAAGCCCTCCT
The DNA here is from genome assembly GCF_030686945.1 of Centruroides vittatus. NCBI lineage: Eukaryota > Metazoa > Arthropoda > Arachnida > Scorpiones > Buthidae > Centruroides > Centruroides vittatus. Next base: position 64,404 of record NW_027122079.1, read on the forward strand.
TTATGAAACTGTAATGTCATACCAAGGTAGAGCGCGAAATCTTTCCCTGTCTGGTGTCAGTATCCTGACATCGAAAGGATATTACTATCCCAACGACAAAATAACATCAGCCATTCGCAGACAACGTGGACAAGTCTCAAACGACTTGTAACCGACTAACTTGTAAGTAATAAAAAGAAGTAACTATCCTTTTTCCCCTCGGTTCTTTGCAACAACATTAAAAAATATAAGGAAAGAGATTAAATCGAACAAAATAGTATTACGATTAAAATTTTTAACGATTAATTGAATAATTAATCGCCAATCGCAGCTGTAAAATAAACCAAATGCAAATTAAGAGAGAAAATATTTTGAATAGGATATTACACAAACCATTGATTTCTGGTTTGTATTGAAATCACGTGACGGTAACTGCAACGGTAGCCTTCAATAGTAAAAATAGTTAATCTATAATATCAATATCTTAAATGCATCTGATCTCAATCTTATATTTGAATAATTCGATGTATAATTTCTGATTATTCCTTATGTAAGTTTTCTTTTTAGAAGACAAGTCATTCAACTGAAAATTCGGAAAAAATTTGATAAAGCATAGAAAATATGTTCTAACTACATAGACCCAGTTTCTCGTCATGCATGACAAATAACTAGGCTTATCTACACTGCTGGCCATCAAAAATGCAACACCCCGAAGGAAGCATCGAAATCAAGTAAAATTTGCACCATGCATTTGCGGCGATGAGATATGCAACTGATTAGCATTTCAGCGCAGACACACATCATGGGCACCTGTTGTGCCACCTGCAAGCGCTATATGAAGGGAGAATAAAAGGCTGTTTTGAAGTACTGGAATTTTGTTTTGTGTGCTTTTTTTGGCGTAAACAGCTTCAGTATGCCATGCAGAAGAAAACGAGTGTCTTTTAAGCACGTTTCTGAGTTCGATCGAGGAAGAATAGTTGCCTATAGAGATTGCGGATTATCCTTCAAAGAAATCGGTGATCATATCAGACGTAACCAAGCAATTGTGATGCAGATCTGTAACCGCTGGATGCAGGAAGGAATGATGGACCGACGGGACCTATTGCACCCACCTTGTTGCATCACTGCACGTGATGACAGGCATATCGTGCGCATGGCAGTGATGGATCGCTGTGCCACATCACAAACCATATCACAACAAATTCAGTCTGTTGTGCAATAATCGGTATCCGCGCGTACCATTCGACACCGTTTGCAGCAGAGTGGAATGTCCACAAGGCATCCATTGCTGCGTGTACTGTTGAGTCAAAACCACAGGCATTTGTGCCAGCAATGGTGCGATGAACGACGGATATGGACAACCGAATGGAATGACATTGTTTTTACTGATGAATCCTGCTTCTACCTGCAACACCACGATGGTCGGATTAGAGTCTGGAGACACCGTGGTGAGAGACTGCTGAACTGTTACCTTATGCATTGCCATACACATCCTAGATCCAGTATTATGGTTTGGGGTGGTATTGAATTCCACTCCTGCACCCCCTAGTATACATTGCCGGTACACTGACCAGCCCTATATTTCTGAGGTGTTGGAGCTTGTTGTCCTCCCTTACCTTCCGAGCTTGCCAACGGCCACATTCGAACAGGATAATGCGCGACAACACGTGGCATGCATTGCTCAAGACTTCTTCTTCGCCCATCAGATTGCATTGCTGCTTTGGCCTCCTTGTTCTCCCGATCTCTAGCCTACAGAAAATGTCTGGTCGATGATTACAGAACGACTGGCCCAGGATACACCACCCGCTGCTACACCAGATCAACTTTGGCAATATGTGGAAGCAGCATGGAATGCTATACCCCAACAACATATCCATAACCTCTTTGACTCAATGCCGAGGCGTGTAGCAGCGGTTATAGCCAGCAATGGTGGCAACACTCCATACTGATTCCATCATCTTCCTCACTTCACAAGAGACTGTATTTTCAATCATTTGATCTTTGTACAACGTGTTATCTCCCAAATAAATTTGGCTGTGATATCTCTGGTCCTTCTTGGTGTTGCATTTTGGATGGCCAGCAGTGTATTTAAGTAATAATTTCTAGAAACTTTCTTCAAAACTAAAATTTATTCTTTCATTAATTAAAATGAAATTTTAATCGTAGTCATAACCTATTTATGAACATTGAATTAAACCTTTTGTTTTTGAACCTATTTGTTTTAATCTAAAATTAATAATATTTTTTATCACATTGTTTTGATTCCAAAACGTATTATATGTTTTAATAGTGTCGAAAGGTTTTTCTTTCATCCATGCTGGGTTTTCACAATAACAGTGTTATATGAAATCGAGGATTACAGTGGTTTTCATTGTTATCTTTTATACCAGGTGTATTAGGTACAAATAGTACTTTTTATAACTACTACTCATATGAATATTACTGTTCTTTTTAATTATCCTTAAAAGTCATCTCTTAGGGATATACAGTAGTACGTTTTGGAATCAAGGTCCTCAGTTGTCTTGTAACATAAAAATCTTAAATAAAAAATAATAAGAATATTTAGATCAGATTGTCTATATTTAAAAAATAAAATAAATTGCTTTTAACAAATTGGAATAATACATTTACTAGTGAAGGTTACAGATGCAGTTTCGATCACGTGAGTATAATACATAACTAAAATCAATCGTTTGCGTAACATCTTATTCAGAAAGATTTTCTCTTTAAATGTACCTGCATTTGTCATATGTTTAGCGAAATATTTTGCAATAGAACCGCGTAACTGCATCCTGATCTAACATTTTTTGTATTTACATGAGATCATTCGACAGATAAGAGTAAAACATGTATTCAGGTATACGAAACGTAGTTTGTGCATCGTTTGCTTTCTACGACCAGTCCTCTGGTCGTTAGAAATATTGGGGATTAAAATCATGTATTGCGATTGTAAGAAGCCCACCAAAAAATGGAAATATTTGTCAAAGTTGTATCCTTTGTACCAAACAGCTATAGAGATATTTCAGTGGACTAACATAGTACTTTCTGCTCAAGAGATAACAGACAATTTGATGTGTGTCGGATGGATCAGAATGTTTCCAAACAATCAGATACTCATAAAATGTATTTTACTTATATTTTATATTTTTATAGCTTTTCAATTCAGTTTCTTTAAAAGGAAGAGACTTTATTTTCCTAGAAATAACAGTGGATACGAAGGAGAGGAAAAAATGGCTGATGACATTCAGATACTTTTTATAGCTGTACTTACACTTTTATTTACTACAATAATCCCACTTATTACTGCAATTGACTTATTTCTGTATCCTGCTTTAAAGGAAATAACTAATTCCGAGTTGGAACTCGCATTCTGTAATCTGAATATCACATTATCATGCATTTATGGAATTGGACATTTAGATTGTTGTCTTCTTGTTATAGGTGCATGGGTTATGATTATCTCTAAGAGATTCAAGAATTTATCTGATGCAATCGATGAATTGAAAAAAGACCAAAATTTTCTAAAGAATAAAATCGAAACATTGATTGAGACTCATTGGGATTTATGGACTTATATACAAGAAATAAACTTAGTTTGTGAAATATACTCTCCCTGCAGTATATTGTTGCGGAGTGTATCAGACAAGTTTCTTCTTCTGTGCAGTTTTTTTCTTTGGACTTAATGGTGTAATGCGTCTTGCAATGTCAATTATTTTTATTATTTTGGTCGTCGTAACAATGGTTCTCTCTTCTCAACTATCTCGTTTCACATCCTTGGTAAGTTAAATTTAAACCTATCGTGTGTTATTCAGTAAATATCTTTGGAAATTTTCTTGACAAATAAAGTTTATTCTTTTATTATTAAAAATGAAATTTTAATGGTAGTCGTAACCTATTTATGAACAATGAATCAAAAAGTTCTTCTACTTTATAACTGGGTTAACGCGACGAAAGACTGAAAGTAAAAGATGTTTTCCAACATAATTAATAATTGACCAATTCTCTGAAATAAAAAAATGTATAAGTGTGTGTTTTATACTTACGTTCTTCCAATAAGTGTCTACAATTTTATTTTTCTTAGTCTATACCAATTAGTCAGATATAATTAAGAGCTTATCACACCGGTTTAGAAGAATTAAATTAGAAAGTCTTTAATGTTTTTCTACAATAAAATACGGCTCTTTTTGACAATATAATGTATAAAACACTTAAAAAGCGATATGTTTTCACCTTTTGAAAAGGGTAACATAAGTGTTTCGAGTGAAGCTGATGAGTCAATAAATTCTATTGCTAAAAAAGTAAAAGATGGAATTGTGTTATCAGGAATTATTTGACGTAAGGCGAGGAATATGCAGTTAAGAAGAGTACCGGAAAGCTGCAAAAACTTACTCCTCGTAAGAAACGGAAAATTTAAAAGAAATTACAAATAAAACAAAGCTCTCTCAGAAATATTGCTGCAAAACCCGGATATGGAGTAAGCTTGGGGGCAGTTTTGAACGTAGTTCATACTGCCAATCATATTAAATACTCCAAAAGAAAGTCGAAACTAATGCTTACAGACTATGCTTACGGCACAATTGACAGATTGACTTCGACCAAAAATCACAAGACCTGGTTATTAGCTTTCATAAATATTCTCGGAAATATCATTTTCAGTTTAATATTAATAAGTTATGGAGTTACGCCGGATGTTAAAATTTTTTTCTAAAATTAAAAAAGACAGTCGCTCCGAAAAAATCTTCATGATGATGAACACGAACTAGATAGAACACGAATTAAAAATAAATGGTGATAATCTAGAAGATTTTTTCGGAGCGACTGTGTCTCTTTTAATTTTACATTAATGAGTTAATTATAATATTAAGTTAAATCTTATAATTGAACAATTTAAGTATTTCATTTTTTCAATTAAAATTATTCTATTGTTTATATTAGAATTTTATACTTTGTATGTAAATATATAAAGACACGGAAATACATAAAATCAAACTTGGATGTAATCGAAAAAATTCTTTCTGTTTCCTGGACTTCGAAAGATATTGTTCATCATAAGTACTTGAACCTTGACCAAACTCTCACAGCGGAAAGTGTATATGACAAATTAAGGCTAAAACAATCATCTCTGGCTGGCTAATCGTCGAAGTGTTTATGATTTTGCAAAAAAAAGCTCAACCACACATTGCAGAAATTACAAGAAAGAAAACAATGCAATTGGGATGGACATTGTTATGTCATCCTTCCTATTATGATGACTTATCACCGCGGAATTACTACATTTTCTAAACTCTTTGAATAATCATATGCGTAGAAAAAGATTTACAAATCACGCAGCTATAAAAGAGGAAGGAACTTGAACTTTTAATGCTAAAAATGGTATTTTCAAACTGAAATCCCATTAGGAAAGTATAATTGAACGTGAAAGTAAATATTTTCGTGAATAAAATTATATTAAACAATAATACAAGCATTTTTACTCACATTAAAAGAAAACACATTATTTATTTGGTTAATTGATATTAAGTTATGTATCCTAATCTCCTATAAATATATTTCGGAAGAATAGAGCTACGTGTTAAAAACATGGAACCAATAAATATATTTAACAGCATTTCCAGAAATTTCATTTCTAATTGAAATTAATAACGAAATGTAAATGTGAATAATGTGAAGCAAGCTGCGAATGCGAAAGAAGTATTTTAAAATTAGGTCGATAAAGCTAAATGAAAACAAATCGCGTAGAATAAAAGTAAAGTTTCTCTTCGTAATTTGCGTTAAATCAAAATCATGTAAAAAAAGTCGTGTAAAAACAAAATAAGATGTATTATTCATTTCGTTCCTATTATATTTAAATTCGTTGAGTATATTAAACACATTCCTAATATAAGTGCAATACGAGTATAATATATCTGATTGAACAGAAAGTTCTCTCGCTTTTGGACGCATTTTATTTAGCCAAGAAAATTTTATGTACATTATTGACTTCAATCATCAATGTAATCACCGTTCTTGTTGACAACTTCCTGCCAACACTTATACAAGGAATGGATGCCATCTCGATAAAACTCCGGTGGCTGCGATTCGAAGAAGTTGGTCAGGCTGGCCTCCATGTCGGCTTCATTGTTGAACTCCTTGCCAGCCAGGTGACGGTCGAGCCGGCGAACAGGTGATAATTGAAATGTGCAATGTCAGGACTATACGGTGGGTGGGGCAAGACCTCGCAGTTCAGGTCCAGTAGCTTCTGGCGGGTCTGCCTAGCTGTATGTAGACGTGCATTGTCATGCAGCAGGATGGTGTTTTGGTGTTCCGGGCGGGTCTCTCCGCCAGTTTCAGCTGCAGACGTCGACTTGTTTGCAGTAGAAAGTTGCGTTGCAGGCTGTATTTTGCGGCAGCAACTCGAACATGATGATTCCTTTAGAATCCCCGAAGTCAGAGAGCATGATCTTCTTGGATTAGGGATCTCCACTTTTGAAGCGTTCGTACCAATCGTATGCAGTTCTTCTGGCGACAGTGTCCGGGCCTAACGCAGCATTGATGTCAGTGATAGAATTGGTTGCTTTTTTGTTGGAACGATAGTCATAAACGAGGAGCAGGCGAACTTGCTCTTTGGTTAGCGGATGTTGGTTGGTCATGGTAGAGTAGAGTGAGATGACTAGATTTGGTATTTTCTTATAGCACGTACCCCGACCTGTTTATATACTATCGTGGAACATTCTAAAAAAGTTATTCTAGAAAGATCCAAAAAGTACGAGAACTTTCTGTTCAATCAGATAATATTGAAATTGATTTATCATTTGCAATGAAATTTATAAGCGTTTATTTACCAATTTCACAATTTTTGTTCATGATAATTATTTTAATTTTCCAAGATGTACGGAAACTTCATTGAAATATATAGATTGGGTTCTGCCGATTTACCGTTAGAAACCAAAATGAAGGTAATAAAAATACATTCAAATTCTTTCTATTCGTCTATAAATTTAATATTATTGAACATTTTTCTCTTTAAAAGATGCTGAACTTTATGAAAAGATACGGTAAAACTCCATTTGGAGTAAGCGTCGGCGGATTGTTTTACGTTAAAAAGAACTTCTTCATTCGAGTAAGTTCGTTCAGTATATTATAGAGGTTGCGGCCGACGTTTTCATCGCAAAAACGTGTACGATGGACGTTTAGTGCCGCCTTCCTGTAAGCCTAGAAGTTTAAAATGGCGTTTGGAACGTCAGTGAAATCATACTAGACGTTCAAAACGCCATTGTGAAATTTCTAGGCTTACAGGAAAGCGGCACTAAACGTCCATCGTACACGTTTTTGCGATGTAAACATCGGCCGCAACCTCTCTATTATTTTCGACTTTATTAAACTTGTAAAAATATCATTTATAACTGCGCGTGTAGTTTACAAATCTATTTAATTGGAAAAATCGTAGTAAATACGCAACTCTCTTTAGATATATATAATAATTTTGTAAATAATGTTTTACAGGTTCTGAGTGCCTTATATTCATCTCTGTCTGTGTTGACAGAACTTTTAATTGCAAAGAAACCACCTTCTTGTAAAGTTGAGATTAGAGATCTCATTCAATAAAGCTATGGAATGAAATTGCCTCGTAGGCTAACTTGAAACTTTGAACAACAGCAGAGTTATTACAAGGAAATGAGGCATTTTTGTGTTCGAAAAGGGATTGTAGAATTATCGGAAAAATTTCAAATCTCGAAAAAGTCAAAGAAAATACTCGTTACGAACCTTCACGATTTGACTCTCGACACTTTTGTAGAAAGTTGCGGCATCCGTTCGACAATAAATTCCAAATAAGTTTATAAAATATATTGAAGTTTATTTTATGTTAATAACAAAATAATTTTTATTAATTTATTAACACACACATGTAATATATATAAACTATTTTCGTGTACGCTTTAAGGCATTAACGAAATCATCATTTTAATCCTTTGTATAACGTCTATTTTATGCTAACGCGTCTTAGCGTTCTTATCGCGTTTAATCTGTTTTCGGGTGTTAATATTATATTGTGCTTTTTTCTACATTACCACGCTAGATATGTTGTGGGATTTGAATTGTCTACACGCTGTTATCTGTACAATCACACTTTTATGTGTTATTGCGCTAAAAACGCACACTTTGTGCACACAATCACATTACCGTGCTATTCTTTTACTGCTCATCATCACGACATTACGCTTTGTATCCAAACTTTTGTTATAATATAGTATAATTTAATTTTTATCATTGCATCTCCTGCCTAGTGCGTAGTGGTACTAGACATGTGTATTATTTTTTCGTGCTAAATAAAGAATGAATATACTCCATGCAGAGTTTAGCGGCGATATTTAAGAAATGGACGAATGCGTATCACGAATACAGAAACACTTTCCAACTATTGTTGATTAATCTTATACAAGTATTCGACGTAGGAAAAAACCAATGGACAAATTGCATGAACGGGAAGACTCGCGCGAGAAGATTGAACACATTAGACGAATGATCGGAAGTATTTTATCTTCAACATTTATCAACCTACGTCGTGGTAGGAAATATTTTTCCCATAGGAATTTATGTATAATACGATAATGCGTTCCACGCCGAAAAAATGCTCAAATGTTTTATGTATAACGTTTATTCTAAAAAAAATTGTACAATGTACACTGTTAAGGAGCGTGAATCATCATCATCATCTTTTCTTCTAGCGCGGAATGAACCATCCTGGAATGAGAATTCGATTTGCAGAAAAAAAAATCGCAGCTAATATGTTTGATAAACACTCCAAACGGTATGCCAAATTCTTGGGTTATGTAAAGGCTATGATTAAGTAATAGAAATTAATTAATTTGACTAGAGCAGGGATGGCGAACATGTGGCACATAAGAGAAATCATCTGGCACGTAATGTATCATATGATTTCTGTCTTTTTCAATCATCCTTTCTGTTTATCACCCGATCACCTTTTTTCAATCAGATTTTTTACGTTTATTCGAATTAAAGCGTATTCGTTTAATTTCTTTAAATATCATTATTCGAAGTCTAAGACATTGGCACGCATTAAC
>NW_027122080.1:0-1626 GCF_030686945.1 Centruroides vittatus
TTAAAAAACAATAATCTTTAAAAAATTGTAAAAATTTCTTAAAAATAAAACGAGTTTCTAAAATTAACTCTTTTCTATCCGACTTCGAAAGAGCTAAGAACTGAGATGGACACCGTGGAAATTAATAAATACTTCTTACTTTATTATTCACCATTCGTGCGTTATCATTCAAAATACCCAAATGCATTTCGCAAAATTTTCTTTGCCTCTTCAGTGGATATTACACCTTTACGACAGTGTTACATTTATATTCTATCAAATTTTCCCAGCATGCATCTACAGATAGTCCGGTATTCAGGTTAATGACATTTGCATATTTTTTGATACAGTAATGTTCCGCGATACGTCTTGTTACAATGTTTTCAAATTTGTACAATATTTTTATACTATTTCTATTTATGATACAATTATTATTTTTACAATGTTGATACCATGGGGATTCACTTCGTTTCAGGCGAATTGCCGCTTCATGCTCTTTAACACGTTGTTCTAGCTGTCTTCCCGTTTCTCCAACATAGATCTTACTTTCTGGGCATGTACATATTAGTTTGTAGACGACTCCTGCTGTTTTCAAAGGGTCTTGTGCATGTCCTACTATTCCTCTGTTTACCACATAAATACTTTTGCTTAATCTATTTTTCTGTTCGCCCACTAAGTTGACAGAACAATTATTAAAGTTATTTTTATATTTTTCATAGAACTTTTTGATATATGGTATTTTAATGTATAGGTTTTTACTTTTTTCTTCTTTTACATTATATCTACTTATTGTATAACAATTATACCACTTACGTATTACTTGTTGAGGGTAATCGTTAAGCAGATATTTTTTAAACAGATTTTCAGTTTCAAGTTCTATATACTTCTGCAATGTCGTTCTGTTGAGGATTTTTCTTAGTTCCATTATAAAAACGTTTCTCTTTATACCTAAAGGACAGTATGATTTATAGTTGATTACTTTGTTATTATTACAGATTTTTGTATACTTACGGAACAGTAGTGTTTTTTCGTTTCGTGTGATTGTAACATCTAAATAATTAATTTCACTATTTTTCTCTTCCTCGTAGGTGAATCTAATATCATTGTTTAAACTGTTCGCATAAGTTTCGATGTTTTGGGCTGTGGTAATATTGGAATCATATAGGATTAATATGTCGTCTACATACCTGGCGTAGAAGGAAATACCTTGGAACTGGAAAATCTTTTGATCTAATGATGTCATGCATATATCTGCAATCTTCGGGCCTATAACGGACCCCATTGCTATCCCATCTTTTTGTCGATAAAAGTCTGTAGAAACCGAAAAATAGTTATTTTTAAAAGCAAATTGTATAAATTCTAAAACGTAATTAGGTAAACTATAATTGCTTAAACATTCTAAAATAAAGTTCCACTTAATTGATGGGTACATTGATTTTACATCTAGACTCATAAGTCTAAAGGATTCCTTATTTTGACCATATAACAAATGCGAAATTAGTTGGTCCGTATTTTTTATACTGTAGCTAGAATCTGGTATACATTGTAAATAATTTTTTATATAATGTTCTAAATTATACAATATAGAATATTTAAAATTTTATTTTTAAGAAATTTTTACAATTTTTTAAAGATTATTGTTTTTTA
>NW_027122081.1:0-3854 GCF_030686945.1 Centruroides vittatus
ATTTAAATCAGTTTTGAAAATGTGTGCCTAATGATTACTTTAAAGGAATGGATTTTGTTTTGTTTAATTCCAAATAATGATAAAACAATACAGAGATTTGTTCCTTGTTTTAAGTAAGTAAATCTAATTAATAAATCTGTTCTAATCTCCCTAAAAAGATTATCTGGGTATTTTGAAATAAAAAAAAATGAATTTATAAAAACCACACTAAATAAAAATAAAAATTTTACCTTTCTTTTTTAATTAATAATTCTTCTTCTGGTTGTTTTGCTTTGTCTTTTGATAGCTGAGTTTCCTTAAAAGAATTAAATAATAATTAAACATTAGTTAATTATACATAATTTGATCATCATTTACTAATTAGCAAATGCATATAGCTTTTTTTCTTTCACCAAAATTGTATTCAATCTAATTAAAAACAGTCATGTAAACAACATAAGCAAAATTACAATATTTATTTAATTTTACAATGGTGAAATCATAAAATTTCCCACCTTTTAAAAAAGTAAAACAACATTTTTGAGAAAGTGAAATATGAACTTCTAATACTGTATCAAAAAAAATTGAGATGGACATTTTATGTTATTTTAGTAAAAGCTCTTGGACATATCAGCTCAAATTAATAAATTATTAATGGAACTGATGGTGATACATTTGTGTCACAAATATAAGAAAAATGATCATCTGATCATATATTTATTTTAATAAAATTTAAGGTAAGTTCAGTTGAAAATTATTAATGAGCTATTTGTTCATAAAAATAAATAGTGTGATTAAGTAAACTGATCATTTAGTACTAAGAAACACAAGATAAAGACAAAACTTCAGGCTGGTTGCCATTGGCTTTATATATAAGCATTTTTACTTTTTAATTCTGAAAAGAATTTTGATAGCTGGGTCACATGTAGAGAAGATTAAATAATTTGTGTAAGAATTATTTTCATTCATTTACTTTATGTAGTAATTTATAATTATGTATATTTCATTGTAGTTTCTGTAAAGATTACAATTTCAAATTAAAATTATACTTATTTTAAGAGTTGTGCAGTAAATAGTACATCCTAACAAATTTTGATTTTTAAATATCAGTAATTGCTTCCAAACTGCTTTTGAAAATTTTGTACTAGCTTACGTTATATTATATTTAATGAATTTATGATTTCTACTACTACTACTACTTTATTTGTACACATGATTAAAAGTATCAGTAATAAAAAGTAAGTTTTTAAAAATTATACTGAATTTCATAATATTTATTTTCAGTTTTATCATAAATAATGTGCCTTTGTTCAAACACGATGTAGTGCAATCACTCGACCACTTGGCATTTTTCATCTTAACCTTTATTCAGTTGACACTCTTGCAATAGTGTCAACTGAATAAAGGTTAAGACGAAAAATGCCAAGTGGTCGAGTGATTGCACTACATCGTGTTTGAACAAAGGAAAAAATACCGACACGGTTTCAAGATTGTTAAATAAATAATGTGTAGTAAATGGCAGTCTTAATAGAAACACATGCTTTGAAAAATGTTAAAACTTACTGGAATTCTGACAGAGCAAGTACAGTAATTATAATTAATAAATCTTCAAGTTGTAGATGTTTTGTTTTAACATGTCCTTTTGATAAAAGTTAAATTTGAAGATAAAGTCTGTTTAGAAAGGAACCACCATTTATTCACTTTTAATGTTCTGAAATACAAACTTTTGATGACCGACCTTTCTAAACAGACTTTATCTTCAAATTTAACTTTAAACATCATTGCCATCTGACAGAATTCTACAGTTGAAAATGTCCTTTTGATGTCAAAGTTAATAAAGCCAAAATTTCCAATAATCATAGCTTTATTTACTTATCTTGCTTAATGTTATTAGTCATTTATCATCATCAGTACAGGCAGTCCCAAAGTGATTACAATAAGTAGATTATACTATAGTATTTAAAATTTTTCTATGTGGCATTTTTTTCATGAAATTTACTGTCTAATCAATAGATAAATCAAATAAATGTAAAAAATTGAGATCTGAACTTACTGAAAAAATTTAACTGATAAAACTTACTGATATTTTTATTTAAAAAATATTATCAAATCTCTTGTTCTACCAAATTAATAAATATTTTATTTTATTCACTAATTTTATTTTAAAAAATTATTTCTTACCTCTTTCGTAATCCATTGAGTATTTAATGAATTATTGGTTACTTCTTGTGATTCAGAAGTATTTCTGAAATAGTAATATATAAATTTGAACAAATAAAATTATTTTTCTATCTGTAACAAGTTCAATTCTGTATATAAATTCATCATTTTAAAATATTAAATCTAATATACAATGATGATCATTGTTTGTTTGTTCTGTATACATTTTGACATAATTCGGGCAAATGCAATAAAACTTTTTAGGGACCATCCTCTCATCCATGAGGTGGTCAATGACTACTTTTGGGTGATTAAACTTCATCCTTTTTGTCACCATGTATACAAAGAATCCTATCTGCTCAGCACGTTTGAAAATTTAAATAAGATAATTATTCAACAACATATAACTAAGCATTAAATATGTAATTATACATTTGAAAATTGAAATACTGAATTTGAATATTTGGTCCAATTTTTTATGACATCTGATTGACTGTCCCAGTAAACAATCAGAATTCATATTACAGTAATTATAAAACTAAAAATATATCTATTGCACTTTGTATTGAGTTAATAACTGAGTCCTTACCTCAAATAATATGGTACAGCATAGTTTGTATGGCTTTTGTACCAGGAAACAAAGAAACCAACCAACCAGTCTCAAATAATGTTGTAAATGTCAAACAAGTCAATACTGAGATTTTGATTAAATAATGTTGTACTACATTAAATCTGGCATGTGGTATCTTGTAGGCCTCTATAACCGTTGCATTTTTATAATCATGAAATTGTAAAAATGCCTTATTGCTCTTAATGAAAAAATGTTGTAACTACTCTTGGTAAATAAAACATTATTCCATTATTTGGATCTTGCCTATTTTTATTCAGTTGAAATAAGATTCTTATAGCTTTTTTCTTCTTACTTGTCTAATACAAATGCCCTATTAAAACATCAGCAGTTTAACATCAAGAATCTGTAAATGACATGTTTTGTTTTTTCTCAAAATATTTAAATGGCAAACGTTAAAATAAATTATTTTCTATTTTTTTTAATCATTTAATTAGTCAATAAATGCCAATATGATTATTTTTTTAAATTAATTCCTTTCAATGCCAGTTTTAGAATCAGTTTGCATGTACGCAAAATTTTAATACGTTCTCTGTAGGTTTTAATTTAACATGGATAGGTATCAAATAAGTGAAAATCATCTTGTAATCTTGATAAATAAACAATAGTGATAGTGATTCATTGTAAGCAGCCATTAGGAAGAAAAAATTATTTTGTTACCCCTTGGTTCATTTTAATTTTGTAGCAATGAGCAGATGCCCTATTTTTTATATTGCTCCAGGCCCATGGTCGGCAAACTCATTAGTCAAAGAGCCAAATATCAACATTACGAGTGAGATTCCTTTTGAGAGCCAAATTTCTTAAACTTAAACTATATAGGTAGATACATTGTTATTAACTTAATACATACATACAATCTTTAATCAATCTTTAATTAATCAATAAACTTTAAAATTTTAAGTCTTAATTAAACAATATGTACTGTACATTGAAGAAAACTTGATATCATACTTAATAATATTATTATTTATTGATAAAATTAAATTGTAAGTAAGGTATCCATAAAATTAAATCATGATAATGACTGACAAACACTAATGTGAACAATGGCCTTGCATCTCCTTGAAAAGTTTGGGTAAGTCAGGTT